>NW_020799095.1:92115663-92160738 GCF_003259725.1 Athene cunicularia
GGGGTGGGGGGTGGGGGAAAGAAGCCTAAAAATAGCAAGTAGGGTAGGGCATTCATGTGAGATTAGGGAATCCCAGCCTGAAATCCCTGTCTGGAGACAAGCTCAAAGGGTAAATCCACACAGTTCAGTGAAGTGCAACATAGACACCCAAGCTGCTTGCTCAGAGCTAGTTCACACCCTAGAAGCAAAGTTGCGCTGACTCTGCTTGGTGCTCAGAAACAGTGCAAATCCACTGGGGAAAGCACTACACTGAGTTGGAACAGCCAGGCTTCACACCAGCTCCATGACGAGTCAGCTTTTGACTTCATCTTGTAAAAATGTTTTGACCTGGCCATGTTTTCATTTTATACCCAAAGTATCTTGTCATGCCCAACGAAATGTTGATCAACAAACACAGATAATGTATTATTAATGTCATAAAATCACAATGGTAATAATTATTAAAACAACACAGTATTTAATTACTATAGTGCTTTATAAATATTATTTTGTAATATAAATGGGCACGCATTACTTCTGAATATTTATTGTCTCAGTGAAAACGGTATTTAAAAAAAAATATATAACTGCCTTTATTTCAGGTTACTTTGTAAACATGGCATATGGAAGAACTATTAATGCTTTTTGTGTTTCTCTGCCTTAGAACTATTCAGGATTAAAATAATTTATTAGTATTTTACATTAATAAATGAAAAAGTATAGATTATTGGCTCCATGTGAGTTCCCAGAACCTTCCAAAAGTAAGAAAATACAAACTCCACTGGCTGAATTTTTATAAATTTTGAAAGCAGTAACCTTCAAACACTAAACTCAGGGGTTTTTAATACTGTGATGGTAAAGTTCTGGAATTATGATCATTACAACAAGTTCCTAACTTGTACTAGAAACAAAATATATTTACACGCCAGATGACAGAAATAGTGGGTTTTTTTTTTTAGTCTAGTGTTTTTTAAAGTATAGACTACCTAAACCTGAAAAAAATTCTGGGATATCATGTCTATTCCTGTTAACTCACTTGCTTATATATCTTCTAGGATAAGTGCACCATCTTGTGTTCAGTATAAATACTAGTTGCAAAGCAGAAGACATTACATTATAATTAATTCAATAACTATAAAACCTGCTTGTATATTAGCATACAAGGTAACCCTACATACCACATAGATTTTTAAAAAAGAAAATATTATCATTAAAAATCAGGTAGAATGAAAGTCTTTGAAGGTTTTTGTTTGGTATGTATTATTTTATATAAAATATAATTTTACATAAAAATAATTATCAGTTAAAATCCAAAGTGGAAAAAGAACCTTTAATAATAATATCTTTTTTCAACTGGTGATTTAATTTAAATTATAGTGGTTTCATGCTGTAAAAATCCAACAATTTATCAAAGATTTAAAGTTATTAAAATACATCAGGTTGAGTTATATGTTTAGTTCTAATTTGCTCCCTTGTGTTATAATAATTATGAATTCTTCATTGTACTGAACACAGTATCTCACTTATTTCTAGGCCAGAACCTTGGCAGAGCTTGACTCAAGGCAGCTTTGGGACACAGGAGAAATAACATCACTGTGTGTTCCCCAGTGTTACTTTTAATCTAATTATGAAGGCATCTTTTCAGCGAGTCACAGAAGAGTTGAGTTTGGAAAGGACTCTGGGATATGGTCTAGTCCAATCCTCCTGCTCAAGGCAGGGTCAGCTACAGTAGCTTGCTCAGGGCTGTGTCCAGTTGGCTTTTGATCTTTGATGACAGAGACTCCACAACCTCTCTGGGAAATCAGATCCTGCACAGTGTTTGACTAGCCTCAAAGTAAAAGTTTGTTCTTGCATTTAAGGGGCATTTCCTGTATTTGTTTAGAGCTCATTGCTTCTTGTCATGTCACTGGATGCTGCTGAGGAGAGCCTGGTTCTGTCATCTTTACTCCCTTCCATGAGGTATTTGTACACATTGATGAGAGCCTCTCTGAGACTTCTCCAGGATGAGCAGTTCCAGCTCTCTCAGCTCTGACTCACATGTCAGATGGTCCAGGCCTTTAGTGGTCTTTGTGATCCTTTGCTGGACCCACTCCAGTATGTCCATGTCTCTTGTGCTGAGGAGCCCAGAACTGGGCACAATGCTGCAGATTTGGCCTCACCAGTGTTGAGTAGAGGGGGAGGATTACATCTCTCAACCTGCTGACAATGTTCTTTCTAATGCAGCTCAGGATACTGGAGACTTTCTTTGCCACAAGGGCACACTGCTGGCTCATGGTCAGTTTATTGCACAGCAGCACCTTTTCTGACAGCTCACTTTCCAGACAGTGTGTCCCCAGCATGAAGTGCATGAAGTTATTCCTTCCCAGGCACAGGACTTTGCATTTCCTTTTGTTGATCTGGTTGAAGTTCACGATTCTCCAGCCCATTGAGGCTCATTTGTACAGACACCCAGCCACTTGGTCTATCAGCCAGTCCTCCCAGTTTTGCACGGCCTGCTAACTTGCTGAGGATACACTCTGTCCCATCATCCAGGATATTAATGAAGAGGTTAAAGAGTATTGGCCTCAGTACTGACCCTGGGGTACATCACGAGTGACTGGCCTCGAGCTGGACTTCATGCTACTGATCACAATTTTTTGAGTTTAGCGGTTTATCTACTTTCAGTCCCACTCACTGTTTATTTATCTAGCCCATATTTATCAGTTTGTCTGAGGATGTTTTGGGAAACAGGGTGAAAGCTTTTCTTAAGTAGAAAAACACAACATCCACTGCTTTCACTCACCAAGCCAGTAATCCAATTGTAGAAGGCTGTCATGTTGGTCAAGCATGATTTCCCTTTCATAACTCCATGCAGACAACACTCTTCTTCTCCTTCATGTGTTGGAAATGGTTTTGAGGATTATTTGCTCTGTCACCTTCCCAGGGATTGAGATGAGGCTAACTGACATGTAGCTCTCAGGATTCTCCTTGTCACCTTTCTCAAAGATGGGGGGAGATTTGCTTTCTTCCAGACCTTGGAAACCTCCCTTGATTACCAATGACATTTCAGAGATAATCAAGAGTGGCCTCGCAATGACATTAGCCAACTACTGGGGACATCACATCAGGACCCATGGTCTCATGTCTGTCCAGTTCGTTTAAATATTCCCTAACCTGCTCCTCTCCCACTGAGGGCAAGTCTTTCTTGCTCCAGGCTTTCTCCCTTATCTCAAGTGCTTGGAACTCCAAAAGACAAATCCCATCAAAAAAAAAAAAGGATGGATATGAAGAAGAAATTCAGTACCTCAGCCTTTTCCATTCCCTTTGTCACCAAGACCTCTCTCCCATTCAGCATCACAGTCACATTTTCTCCCATCTTGCTTTGGCAGCTGACATACCGGTAGAAGTAATTTTGTTGCCCTTTACAACCCTTGACAGATTCGATTCCAAGTAGGTTTCAGCTTTCCTAACTGCATCACTGCACCTCTGGCCAGTGCCTCTATGTTTCTGCTGGGGTCATCTGAATTGTACACATTCTTTTTATGTCTGAGTCTCGTCAGGAGCTTATTGTTCATCTGTGCAGGCTAACTGCTGCTCTCGATGGATTTTCTGCTTGTCCAAATAAACAACTGTTGAGGTTGGAGGAAGTGCTTTTACAGAATCAACTAACTCTCCTGGAACCCTTATCTTTCCAGAACCACCTTCCATGGCATTCTTCCAAACACTCTTCAACAGTGAAATTTTGCTCTCCTAAAGCCCAGACCTGTGATCCTACTTTTTACTTTATTCCCTCTCTGCAGCATCCTGACCTGCACCATCTCATGATCACTGCAGCCAGGGCTGCATCTGACATTCACATCCCTGACTGGTTCTTCCTTGTTTATAAAACTATAAGGCCCAGTGGAGCTCCTCTCATCAGCTCCTTGATTACCTGTATCAGGAAGTTATGATCAATGTACTCTGGAAACTTCCTGGATTGCTTCTGCCCTGCTGTGTTTCCCTTCACTGATACCAAGTGGTTAAAATCCCCCGTAAGGACCAAGGCCTGTGAACATGAGGATTTTTCCAGCTGTCTGAAGAAGGTTTCATCTACTTCTTGTCCCTGATCAGGTAGTCCGTAACGGATAGACACCAACTACAATATTGGTAGCTGTGTGCTAATCCTGACTCAAAAAATCTCACTTGGCTCCTCACCCAACCCAAGGCAGAGCTCTGTGCGTTTCTGCTGCTCTCTCATATAAAGGGCATTTATATACTCAGGGAGAAGACCGTAGATTGATAGATTAGGGCTTCTGCTGGACAGAGAGGTTTGTGCTGCATTCTTTCTCTATTTGAACCAAATAATAGCAGTAGCTTCCTTTTGTGAAAACATCCACAACCTTTCCTCAGGTTTAAACATTTATATATTGAAGTATTGCCATAGATGATGTTCAAGATTGAGGTAAAGCTAAAAAGTGTTGTTGCCACATACCTTATCTGCTTGATTTCACTCCCATCCTGGGTTCTGTAACAGCTTCAGGAAAGCATCAGAAACAGATCCATCTTCTTGTAAAAGAATTTGACTTTTTGCTATTACTAGAATGTCCTTGAAGCAGCATACCAAGACACCTTTGCTGTACCTCTTCAAGGACAAAAAAAAACGATTCCTCCGATGTATAATGGGACTGACACGTTTTCAGCTTCCCTTGATGCTTTCATTCATTCCAACAAAAAGCCTTCATTAGAGTGGGCAAAATATACAGATTTCTTGTCCAGCTTAATCACTCCAGGTCCAAGGGATCACAGAGAGGGCTTGACCATGCTAATTTTATAAACATGAACAAGAGAGGTCTGTTTATCATTAGGTTTACGAACCTTACATTTGGGTTTCTCTCATGCTAAATAGGCTGTACTTATTCTGAAATTTCTCTGTTTTGCTATTCATCTAGTTTTGACATTTATTCACATATTAACCCTTTCCTCCATAGTTCAACAGCACAATTCAGAGAAACTGAAAATTTCTGTTTTTTCTTCCTTTATCTTGCCTTTCACTTCCAGATCTCCCTGCCGTTACTTTGCATAATTATCCCTTCTTAAATCTGAAAAAAAAAAATGTCTTTTGTGCTGCTCTTATTTTTTCTCTATTATTTCTGAAACATTTCCTAATATTTTTTATTTGATATAAAATCTCTTGTCATTCCTTTCAGTGCAGAATGCCTTAAGTGTCATCAATTTCTGTTGTGCAGTTCTCTTTCTTCCTTTCACTTCCTTTACTACCTTCCTCTAGTTCTTTTCTACTTACCACCACTATGCTTCTAAATTCCTTTATTTCTGCCTTACACAACTGTCCCTTTTTCCCTTAAATTGTTCTCTATTCTTCTGGGTGTTGCTTTCCGTTATTAATCCTTTCTTTGCTGTTGCATTCAGGATGCAATCAGACTGATTTTGAAGTGACAAGAGCAAGTCATACATATCTAGGAGGTTCTGCCTACTCAGACACAGCACTCTGTCCTCACCACTTCACTTCTAAGGCCTTCCATGCCACTGTGTAGGGTTTTTTGTGTTTTGGTGGTGTTTTTTTTTATTTTATTTAATCTTTTTGGCTTTATTAGCATAAAATCCTGCACTTCCTTTTCTTTTCTTTTCTTTTCTTTTCTTTTCTTTTCTTTTCTTTTCTTTTCTTTTCTTTTCTTTTCTTTTCTTTTCTTTTCTTTTCTTTTTTTTCTTGTTCCCCTGTCACTCTTTGTGCCTTCTCTATTTATCAATTGGGCCTTATTTTCTTGTGCCTTTCCTACTTATTACCATGTATTTTGAATAGGTGCCTGCTTAGCTTTTCTTAGGTTTCACTTTCAAAATTCTCTTCCTCTCTGTTTCACATTTTTGCCTAGAGCAGGCAGTGAGACTTTTTCTGTGTGTTGGAAAGAACTGGCCCTAAAAGATCCTCGCTTTGTCCAGAAACAGGGATTGCAGCTAGAGTGTGAAAGAATGATAGTGCCTCCAGTGGGTTCCGTATATGATGTGTCACAGAATCCTCCAGGCTCAGCCCTCGCTATCCCCAAATGACAGCGACAGATAAGGGCTGTCCCAAAGCACCCTCCCTTGCTAATATGCATGTGTGCCGTTCTCCTCTTTCTGTCAGTTTAAAGTAAAATCCTAAGAAGCTTAACACCTGACTAGGGTCACTGCAGCTTAGGAGATGGTATACCACATTTTTCCAAAAATTGATCAATGGTCACAACCAGCATGGCTGATCAGTCTTCTGCATTGGCTGAGGCACAGTATAAGCATACTGTTATATCTGAGTGGATGGTTGCGTATTTGGGGGTGTGTAATTTTATTGTCTATGTATAAAGGTTTAGGCACTGTTGATATGGGCACTAAAGTACATACCTTCTTTGAATTACACAAGTTTTCTTGTAAAACAAGTTTCAGTGACAAACTTCAAAACAAATTATACAGCAGATCTGACTGGGATAAAGTTCACTTTTATTCACAGCAGCCCATAGGGTGCTGTGTGTTGGATCTGCAGCTAAAACTGTTGATAACACATCAATGATCCTCCACCAATGTATGGAGATCCAAGCCACTACAACCATGAGAGTCAGACTGTGGGAAAGCCCACTCGTCTTAGAACTGAAAATCTCTTGCCACAGAATAATAAACGGTGTGTGAGTGGAGTGGTCTCAGTGCTGCATGTCGAATATAAAATATGCTCAAGGAACCTGTAGTGTTTTCCTATTACAGATTACATGATCACTCCTAGATGTGTTTGTTGCAGAGAGGTGAATGATTTACTACTTAATATTGTTTTTTTCTCTCTTGTTTCTAGCCCCTTGTGAAGCCAACACATTCTTTTGCCACAGTAATATGTGTATTAATAATACATTGGTCTGCAATGGACTCCAGAACTGTGTGTATCCTTGGGATGAAAACCATTGCAAAGGTAACGCTTAGAAATTGAAATGTCAGGTCATTTAGACTGCATGGGATACAGCATATTATCCTTAGTTTCTTGTTAAGTATGTGCCAGATGGGTCAAAGCTCAAGAAGAGTAATTCAGGGAGACCATACATCAAGCAACAGAGAAAATGAAGAGAGATAAAAGTACTGATGGATTTAGTTTCAGTGTTTGTATCTGTTTTGCTTGGTGTTGATTTGTGTTGGTTATGTCCTTCTGGCTGGTTATGTCCTTCTAGCAGGCTTTCTGATCACTTGGTCTCTGTTTTCTGTATAATCTAAAATGTAATTATAAGTCATATTTTGGTTCCTTTGTCATAGTTACCTTTTCAGTGGGGTAACATATGGGTATCAGGTGGCTTTTAGCTTCATGCCATGCCCATAATAGCCCAGGTGCACTAAAAAGCCAAGGGGAAGTTGAATTAACCCTGTAAGAAAGCAACCAAATCTCCTGTAATCAAGTGAAATTGAAAAGTAAGGAACAGGCACGGGAAATCAGGCATAACATCTATTTCATAGGCAGGGATTTATGCTCCTAACCAGGTGTTCACAATGGTTTCTAAATATTGCTCTGTGTTTCTGGAAGAAAAAAAATCAACATCTGTGTTTTCTTCAGGGAAAAGAGCTTAACTAACATTACAGGCTAGGGATACCGTTCACTTCCCTCCCGCTCCCCCTCGCTACCACAGATTTGTTCCTGGAAACATGGGCTATACCAAATTTAGGAACCAATCAAGAAGAAATTCAGAATGAGGTGGATTAGTAGTCAGCCCATAAGTCTGCTGAAGCCTGTAAAATCCCGACAAGCAGTGCAATAGGGTAAAACGCAAATGAAAACACACTTCAAAAGAACACAGCAAAACTGTGGCATGGCATAATATTCTTCAAAGAAACTAAACATGTGATTGGGAAATAATTATCTGTTCTTGACTTCTTCAGCACAGAGGAAAACAGAAAACTTTCTCCACTCTTTAATTTCCAGAATTATTTTCATCTTTCATTTGCCAAGTATCTTTTTATTTGGTCTTGTGCGTTTATCCTCTATTGTTTTTCTAACTAGAAAAAGGAGGTTTGTTGATCCCAGTAAAAAGGTTGTTTGCTGCTGTGTTGCTTTTTCTACCTCTCTTACTTCCCCAAAGTCTGTGTCAGTCCATTAGGGAAACCTTAGGTGAATCTACAAGAATAGGGAGTGGGGAGTACTGAGAAGTTAATTTTTGGTATCTATGAGATTATGAAGAGATGGATGTTATTATTTTGGTGCCAATAACTTTCACTTCAAAGACTTTTTATTAAGTCCTTTGATATGTTTAAGGTCGCTAGGAAAACTTACACAAAAGTAGGTGTTGATACGTTTGTGGCGTCTTGCTATGCCTGTGAGAGACTGATGTAAATGCTTTCAGCTTGGATTTCTACAAAGCTCAGTCACCGTCTCAATGTGTCTGCAGCCATTTGAAAGCAAATCACAGAGAAATCTACACACCAGTAGGGTGAAACTGGTTTTCTTTTTATTGTTTTACTGCATATTCTCTGATTTTCTTCTAATTTGCTGGTTGACTTCCTAGAGGCCCCTGGGTAAAGGATAATATGTAGGATCAGGTTTTGGATTTTACTGGATGTTTAGAAAAGTTGTGGTATTTAATAGGCCAGGAACAAAAGGAACAACTTGCATGCTTTTTTTTTATTATTATTATTTTTTATTTCTGAAACCTCAGTTTGAATAACTTTTCTATTTTCTCCTGATTTAGCTTTTTCATTTAATACTGTCAGCAGTCCCAGTCAGCTCATAAATATCAGAACTTCAGTGGAAGTTCCCAATGCAAGGAAGAATTTTTTCTTAAATCCTGTAAAGTCTTGCTCTTTCATTGGTGCTAATGTTCTAGTTGCATATATTTACTGGAAGAGACAGAAAATAATGAAGAGAATGTCTGTAACAGTCTTGGGGGCTTTAGCAGGCAAATGGAATTCAGAGGTGACACTAAAGCCATCTGCTTGTTATGGTGGTTGCTTTTTATAAAAAGCATAAATAATTCTTTTATCTAATTAAGCTTGTAACATACCCTGAATAAATCACTTTCCAAATGAATAGGCACACAGAGGACCTGTGTGTTGTTTATTTGGCTTTCACGAATACCTGATTTTTTCCTTTTTCTTTTTGTCAGAGAGATTGATTAAGTAAACACAGACATAGACTAGGCTCAGTTTGGCAGTAATCTGTGAACCCATCGTGGTTGTTTTTATTCTTGAACTGCAATTAATGCTGTGCTTTTTTTTTTTTTTTCTCCTGTCACACAGAAAAAAGAAAAGCTAACCTATTGGACCAACTTACCAATACCAGTGGGACTATAATTGGGGTGACTTCTTGCATTGTGATCATCCTCATTGTTATCTCTGTTATAGTACAGATCAAGCAGCCTCGTAAAAAATTTGTCCAAAGGAAAACAGACTTTGATCAAACAGTGTTCCAGGAGGTGTTTGAGCCTCCTCATTATGAGTTATGCACCCTCAGAGGGACAGGGCCTACAGCTGACCTTGCTGATATTGCAGATGACTTTGAAAATTATCATAAACTGCGGAGATCATCTTCAAAATGCATTCATGACCATCACTGTGGATCACAAGTGTCTAGCATTAAGGGCAGCCGTAGTAACCTCAGCACAAGAGATGCTTCTGTCTTGACAGAAATACAACCCCAGCCTGTAAAACCACTCATTCAGCCCATGAACAGGAGAAATATCCTTGTCATGAAGCATAGCTACTCACAAGATGCTGCAGATGCGTGTGAGATAGACGAAATCGAAGAGGTACCAACCACAAGTCACAGGCTGTCCAGACATGATAAAGCTGTTCAGCGGTCAGTATCAATAGATTTTTGATGAAGACTATTGTGTAAGGACTTGATTGCCCAAACATATTCACTCTTTATTCAGTAAACACATATTTTCTTTCTTCTTTATTTATTGTTTAAATTTCTGTTTCCTGATAGCATCTCTCTCTCTTCCTGTCTCTCTTTCTCTCTTCTCTGCCTCTGTTTCCTGAAGGATCCTGTATCTCAGCTTTACCTGTATACTTTATATCTTTCTTTTTCTTTTACTATTTTACATGTACCCACATGCATACACACACAGGTCAACAGAAAACAGGTACAATTGTTAAAAACCAAAGAAGATTTTGTGTGAACCTAGTTTTTGAAAGAGCCACATACATGTGGTTTCCTTGTAACTGAGGTGGCCTTGAGTATCATCCACTGTTGATCTAACATCTTTAAATCAATACATTAATAAAAAAAATCCCAAACATATATCTATTTGATGCATGACACAATAATGATAAACAAAAACCTGGGGTAAGGAAACCCCTTTTCTCATAAAACATAATCTTTTCTATAATGAATTACAATATTTGCAAAACTTTACTGTGTCTGTTCCATTAGTAACCACAGTATCTTGGCTTGTTATATTAACATATATCTTTATCTCAATTAGAACATGAGACAGAATAGTGAATAGAGAATATTCATATATTTGCATATAAGAATGTAGTTAAAATGAATCTTTCTAATCAATAAAAAAAAAGTCAAGCATGATATTTTTAATAAAAGAGTTATTTCTACTGTATATTGCACTTTGAATGACTGTAAATATGGATGATTAAAAGTTTACAAGTAAAAGAAAAAGAAAAACATAAACATTTATGAACAATTTATTTGAAAAAGAACACAGAAACTTTTGATATATATGTGTTTTCTCTTGCATGCATTATTTACGCACTTCTTGTGACTGTTTACATGCCCTTCATATTTTCTTTTTACATTAAGGAATTTCTGTCTCTTAAAAGAAAGTTATTTTACTATTTTAATCTAACAGCATGCCAATGTAAACGACTTCATGACTATTGCTCATATTATCAAGGTATACTGTTTATTAAGTATCTATATGCATATATTTCTTTTTTTCTATACAAACATTATTATTTTGAATGAAATAGCCATAACATTCCAGGTTCTGCCTCATTGGGTCTCTAAGCAAACATGAGTCTGAGTACAACACAACTAGGGTCTAAGAGACAAACTTGAGGTAAGTAAACATACCTATAAAACAATTGAACCATCTGTTGCTTTTCATTTTATTTGTTATATTGCTGAAATGCATGTTAATTCTCAAGTTACATATCACCTTTTATGGAGAGAGCCACGTTTGAATACAGAGAAAAATGAAAGACAATGACAACTTTAGTATTGTAAACTAAAGCAAAATCTCTTAATTCCTTATTCTTGACAGTACTAAAGTCATCCCCTAGCTAAATATAACTTTCATTCCAAACACATTATAAAGACAGATCTCTTGCATGGCTCTGGTGTTTATTTTTTATTTTTTGAACATAAAATTCAGCATGTGAATTAGTATGTAAAACTTGGCAATCTAACCCCAGCCAGGAAGATGTGGAATTACAAGTTTTCAGCTCATTTTATTCACTCAACCTTTTGAAGTGTCAGGGGAGGGATGTGCGTTAGTACTGACAGAGATTCTGTAGAGTTAATGTTAATGTCTGCAAATTCAACTTCAATTTTTGAGTCTTTTCCTAGGATTTTAATTTTGTGTAATTTATCAGTGTTAAATCGCAATAAACATAATCTCAGATATTTATAATGAAATTATAGATAGCTGCTAATCTGTCAATTTATATATGTATATGTGTATATATATATATAAACAGATATGTGTATATACATGGTTATTTGTGTATATATGTATACAGCAATTTTACTGGGAAAGAAACCTTTAATGCTTTTATTGCTTCTACATAGTTTAAGTAAATATTTTTCTGTATTTTTCCTCACGGAGAGAACATATTTTAACTTTGTTTTGCTTTCAGACAACTATTCATGCAGTCATGCAAACTCTGAGTGGAAAAATCTATAGTGAATTATTTCAGCTGTCTGAAAGAGAGAGTGGACATGTTTCTAGTTTCGTTTCATTGCCTTTATCCAAACCTAAGAAGTACAGACATATCTTACTTCCTTAGCAAGATACTCCCATTACACAATAATATGATTCTTTTGCAATTTGGTTGCTGGCCACTAAGTGTTCCTTAGTTTTTAAATACATTTGGAGATTTGCTGCAAACTTGAAGAAGAAATTAGCTCCTAACTGAGACTGTCCTTTTTTTTTTTTTTTTTTTTTTTTTTTTTTTTTTAGCCTAGTTTTGTTTCAGTTTATATATTTTATGTCTGTTATTTACTTGTATGTTGTGTGATATGTGGAAGAAGATTTACATTGAACTTTTGTTATATGTACATTGTTTTCATTATATAGACTGCTTGAGAATAGTGCGCACCTGGTGATTTTGAACATGCTACAATGAAATGTGAAACTATCGTCCTTGGAAACACCAGCTAGAGGTTTTATGGACTCTCTGACCAGCTATTCTCATAACATGACAAAATTCAGCAGTGTTGAGTAAAATTACTAGAAGGCAATAAGACTTTGGTTATTATGCTTATCGGTCATTTCTCCTTTTCTTTTTCTCTCTTCTTTTTGTTGCAAGTTTATTCCCAATTTCAGGAACAATTTATTGAAATCAGGTATTTAGCCATTCATAATCACTTCAATAGAAATGTTTGTTGGATAAGCATCTAGCAATATGACTGAATTTGACATTGAGAAAATAATCTGCATGTATGTTACTGAATATTTGAGTTGGCAAAAATCCCTTTATTAGATACATTGTAAAAAGCATGCATTCACAATTATTGCTGTTACTGTTCCATTTCTGTGTCATATGCTTGCTACTTGTAACTTTTTATATAAAGATACATAAAACAATGTATAATAATTTCTTACCTTGAGTTTAATGGCAATGTTTTCTTTTAGCAAATTTAAATATCTTGTGTAAGTCAGAAGATTAAACTCAAAATGTAGCTTCTAGGAACTTGAAAACCAGATACATCAGCGAATCAGCTGTCTCTCATCCCTCACTTACTGAAAAGCAAAATACATTAATTTTTTAAGATCTAAATGAATTCATAATACATAAAGTTGATCACCTAATTTCAGTTAAAAGGTTTGTGATAATCTTTTTGTTCAATTCCGTACTCTTCAGGTAATTTATATTGACGACAGTTTGCTCCAGTGTAGCAGATTTTTATCAGTTACACAAACGTTATGGCTGGGCTCCAGTTTTAGAGATACAGATATAAACCACTTCCTATGCAAGGTAAAGTTATATTCATAATTCAAGCTATAAACATTATCAACTGGCACCAAAACCAAAACTGAGAGCTAAAGTCCAGGAATTGTTGTAGGTTGAGAAGCCACAATTATGTAAAGTTGAAAACCTCCTCATTTAAGAATGTAATAACTATGCATAAATTCATAGTTTTGTTATCTATTTAAAGTGTTATCTTCCAAATTCTGTTTCAAAACAAATCCCAGTTCCTTCTTAAACATAATGTGTCATTCATGGTTATGTTTTTCTTTATAAAAATGTTGCTAGCTTCATTGAAAAAGGGGGAAGAATTCCATGGAACTTCCCAAAGTATGAAAAGAGAAAACCTGAAAGACTGACATAAAATATAAGGCGATCTATATCATCTATTTAAATATATAGCACATATTTTACATAATTAAAAATACAGGGAAACTGATTTCTGCAAAACAATGTCTACAAATGTGATGTAGGAATGACATGAGAAGAAGAAGGGTTTCAGGTATTTGCCTCTTTTTTGTACTCTGTATTTGTCATGTATTTTACATAATTTAATTTAAGCTTGATTGATTTGTTTGTTATCACATAGTAGCTACAAAAAAAGAGTCCTCCATCCTTTGCAGTCATTCGGTGTCATTGAGTCATCTCTCAGTTACATGGATTTTTAGCATGCATTAATTGTTCATTTCCTGATCAAAATCTCATTCCAAGTTCATATACTTTATCACTGTTTTTTTTCTTAGTCTTTCCAAGTCCTCTCTCATGATCCTTTCTTAATTATATTACATTATTTGCCATATGCTTAAAATGGATGCATCCATGCATCCATTAAAAAAATCAATGAAGAATGAAAGACTTGTTGAAAGAAATGCATATACATGCACACACATTTGTGTATATTTATAAATATTTGTTAATGGAGATAGTGTATAAATAAATATGTAAGGAGAAATCTAAATATGTGAATTTAGCTTTGAAAGAATTATACTGGTCACCTAGAAAATTGCTGAAGCCTTGGATATTAAAGTTGCTATATATTTAAGTGCCTAAATCCCACTGAAACAGTTGGTCTAGTCCCTCCTAGAGAAGCACACAATGAAATCCATTTTATGATTTCTTCCATGAATTGTTGGCTGAGAGAACTTACCTGGTGAAAACATGGCTATTAATAAATAAGTTGCATGCACATTCTTGCTTTCTTAAAAAAAAAAAGAAAAATCATCAGGGAAAAATTTGTGAGAAACATAAAAATCTGTCAAAATAGAACAGGTCAAACAGAGAATGGTAATGCTTACCTGATCTTGGAAACTCCTTTAGAAACATTGTCTAATAGCTAGTCATACCCTTAAACAAAACCATCAATGTAAGTGACAAAATATGTGTATACTGGGGAAACAGGGTGAAATTATAGAATTATCTATTAAAAAAAAATAGACAACAATAAATTCAGACCCAATTAAAATATTATAATTGAAATATTTAATATTTTCTGTATATAGTCAGTGTAAATAATAGCCTAGTCGATTATATTACAAACATTAAAGGCAAGCTTTGTTTGGTATCACACAATAGTAGGATATCTTAATGTGATCTATAAAATTTGAAACATTAAAATAAAAGGGGTTGTTGCTGAAAGTAAACAGTTTGTCTTTCCTATGAGTATTTTTTATTATTATGAAACTACTCTTAAAAGAGAAATCAGTTCAAGCAAACTAGTTCAAACAGACAAGCAACTTCAAGTTCACTTACATGTAAAGAGAATACTCAAAACTGGTATTTGACCACATGCTATAAGTGAAATTTAACCTATTCTATTACACCTTTTCCATTTTAAGGAAAGAAACTTTGACTTGTTAAAGTAACACAGCTACATGTGTTCTGTGTAACAATTTAGTAAATTGCTGTGGATTAGCTAAACTAGTAGTGTTAGTTTCATGTGTTTACCCTCATGTTTGCCTTAATGTAAAACTAAGAATGGCAGTTACTAGACCATTTTGGTTTGACTGGCGCAATGTGTGTGATGTATTCCATGTTGGCAGTATGCTTATTTCTTATATATTTTTTAAAGATGAGTTTTTGTTATCACAGTGCATTGCCATGTTGTTCATAGTTTTGCTTTTTTTTTTTTTTTCTTTTTCCCATGAGTGTAGTGTTATGTATATACTTTTCTTTTTAGAAGACAGCGTGAGCAACCACGCCCAACTATTTTTCTCTACTACAGGAAATACGGCCTTTTCAGTTTGTGAAGTGTTCTCTGCAGCATAATTTTAAAATCTCAGGAAGTCCATTTTGTAAACAACCTCAGTGTAAACTTTTTCTATGTTCCCCATTCTAAAAACAGTTTGAAGGCGGGAAAAAAAAAAAAAAAGGCACTGAGAGATATTAGTACCTTATCCTTCTATTTTGATCCATTTTATGATGGAGTATGCTGGAGATGCTGTCTTGAACCTAGCAATGACGTAATCAACAGGAGGGAAAGAAGAAAGGTTTCCCACTCAAAAGTAATTACTAGCACAAAAAAAAAAAAAAAAAAAAAAAAAGGGAAAAAAAGCGCATATGAAACAGAGAAAGGTATGCTTTAATTGGAAGAAGAGTATGAAGGATTGTTGCTCATACCTGTTCACAAATTTACAGACACATTTACAACAGATAAATTCTTTAGCCACCAAATAAAAATGCACTGTCCATGTCCAACTCCAACAGATAGCTGTAATACCTGTGTTTTATAGAACACTCCTGCGAACAAGAAGTTGGCCTTCTGTGTTTTCCTGTCTCCTACTTTATGTGCTGTCTCCCTGCTACCACAAAGATATTCTGGCTGAGGGAGCACAGCTGAAGAGCTAAGTGGTACAAAGGATGAAAACTTCACCATTCAAAACAGATACTGGAGACTGTGTCTGATCTGGAAGTCTTTTATCTCCTCATTCCTGACTCAACATTTGTTGTGAAGTCCTGGACTCACGACTTCACAGCACTTCCTCATCATTACCTTAGCATCATGTCTCTTTGATGATCATTTTACATCTTTATCACTTCTGCCTTTCATTACTGTCCACAGTGAGTTTAGTTCTGTTCCCTTCTCCAAATTCACCGAAAATGCTGAAATCCTATCAGCTCACTGACTTTGTGTTACCCTTGCATCCACCTGGCGCTTTCCCACCTATCACTTCAGAGTCGTCTTAACCTTACCTTGCCTATAATCAGCAAAATAAAACCATGTGATTGCAGCATATCTTAATTACCTTTAATATATGCAGCACAACAAAGGCTGTGAAGATGTATTGGTATGGACTGGAATATGAGCTGAGGGATACTGGATTTGTATTTTAATGACTGCATCAGTGTTGTCTGGGCTGTCTGCCTCTGAGTTGGAATGCCTGCTCCTGCTACGGTCACGCCTCAAATGTACTGCAAAGAGAAACTCACCGCTACCCCTTTTCTTCTCCAAGCGATAACTATACCATGGTCAAACCAAATTTTGTTTCAAGGGTTTCTGTTTTCCCTGTGCTTTTTTTATATTAGTATGTACCTCCACAAAACATAAATCCCTGTCCTAGCTTCCTTCACATGCCTATTAAAACACATTTGAGCTGCACAGGCTAGCAAACACCTGCCAGTGTATGGTAGGACTATCAACAGCAAGGTAAGAGCATCAGCTACCAGGAGAAGCAGAAGTCGCTGCTTTCCTCCATTTTCTTTCCCAGGAAAGGAGTCATGCTGATCTACAATCTCCCAACAAGGTCACTATGGGAAAAAGGGAAGCTACCAACCCCTTCAAGCAACAAATCATAACTAGGAGTAGAGACACAATCTAAGCAGCCCATGATGAAAAACGGAAAGAACAAGATTGCTTAAATTGTATTACCAAAGTAACTGGCCTGACCAACACCATGCAGCAGCATTACATCGCTTCATGCCCAGATAAGGGAAGACTGAAGTACAATCCTTTATCCCAGGGATCAGGATACCACAACTGTGTGTACCGATTGTGTTCAGGGTTCTGGAAAGACTGGACAGCTGCTTTCACAAGTGTAGCCAGATGAGGACTTACTGATCCTATAGGGACAGTCTTGTGCTGCCACATGGAGTGGACAGCTCTCAAATATCTAGTTACTTCCGACCTTTTAAGTTTGCCAGTCTGTCCTCCTCATCTCCAGTGAGACACAGTAAACACACTCAACTATTTCTAAAATGGCGGGTTCACTGGAAAGTGATTGCTTGGCATTTAATCAAGTTGGATGGGAAAGGCATCTATGGCACTTGCTGCAGCTATTGTAAAATAATAATAATAATTGGGGGGGGTTGCACGGATGCAAGATACATATATCTGGTTAAATGAACTATTCAGCTGCATCATCTGCATCAGTAAATGAAGACATCTTCCATCTGAGGTTTTGCTAATAAACCTACAGGTCCTGATTCATGCTCTATTCACATCATCCCTCTAGATCCTGCCTCTTTCTGAGTTCAGTGAAAATTTTAATTAGGAGAAATCAATTGTTGAAAGCAAATGGCTTTCACCATCTTTAATGAAGCACAGAATATAATTGACATTGGGGAAGGAAAAATTCAGTCCTCATTTCTTGCTTAATGCTAGAGTTTTCAACATTAGGTGAGCTTCTCCTTCCCATTGTTTGTCAATTCAGCGATTCAAAGCACACTTAAAGCTCTATACTTAATGGACCCATCTAAGTTAGAAAATGAGGTAAAACAATGAAAAAGAACATCAGAAATCCAAAGCAAGCATATTGTCCCAATGATCAATGCAGCAATAATATTTTAAAGTTACGAGACTAAGAGCTGAACACTTGGTTACTATACAAACCCAATTCTAACGCCCATTCTTCTAAAAAAATTTGTATTATCATAAAATGAAGTTCAGCTGAGGAATATGAATGATTTTATATCTGTACACCAGTTTAAAATTATATATATGACATTTAAAAATCTGTAACAAGGAACTGATAATCTTTATTTCAGGACAGACATTTTAAATACACAGATGTGCTGGACAGAAACAATTAATGTTGTCTTTTTTTTTTCAGAGTCAAGTCTCTGCATTTTGAGTTTTCTTTGCCAAATGGAAGAAATGATTAATTCCTTTTCAACTTTTTCCACTCCCACATTCTACTGGCTGTTTTGGTGTAGAAAACACCCATGTGGTGATTTTGTTTGTTATTCTGAGCATATCTGGCATCTCTTTAGTAATGCAACAGTACATTACAGTTTCGTCTGCAGGAGGAATTTCAGCTGCTACCTAAGTTGCATGGCAAAGATCCAGTCCCAGAGATTTGTGTTGTCATTTGAGTAACTTTGATGACATAAAGGATCTTGTTAACTGCTAGTGTGTTGGTGGAAAGTCTACACTGATCTAGGCAAACAGTGAGTGTTAGTTAGCTAGTAGTAATTTAAATCTTAAATTATTGGAAATAATATGAATATGGCATCTCCATTTGTTAATGGCGTTATCACCTTGGTGGTTGAAAAAGAGTGATATTAACAGGAAACTTTCGGTTCATAGCAGAAGGGAGCAAAGATAGTGTGACATTTATTATTATTATTATTATTAATAATAATAATGATAATAATAATAATAATAATAATAATATATGCTAGGGTTTTCAGATCTGTGATCCTTTTCCTTAAATTCAGATAGAATTCTTGGGTTTACTCTTCCTCCACCTTTTGTAATGAAAACTTTGCACTCTGCATCTGTCTATTGGATGTCTTTTGCAATTCAGTAGCTTATCTTGGTGGGGACTCAAAAAGTAAAAAATATTTTCTGTGGTAACATATACTGCTTTTTCAAAAAAGGCTATCAGATCTCATTAGAGTTTAGTTGAAACAATGTGCTGCTGGAAAACAATCAGATCAAAGATGCATAAAAATAAAAGTAGGAAAGTACTCTGGAAGCTCTGCATGATTTTAGTTCTCTAAGATTTTATTATTCAAGTGGCTTTGATCAAAAGACAGAAATCTCAACAGGCATAAACTTTTATGGAAATCTCAACAGGGTTATAAACTTTATATAGCATAAAGCTTTAAACACACATCTGTTTGGAGTATATGAAGAAAGGGAACATTTAGGAACTTTTTAATGGTTTGAGAAAATGAGTGGTTCTTCTATCTCAGAATAAGTCAACTGCACAGGCTCCTTTCTATTGAATCTGTGCATCATACTGAACACCACGTTTAAATAGGATGTATAAAATGCAATCATCAAGAAACAACACAAGTAGATCATGGTAGTGAAAGTGTTTAGAAGTATGGTGTGAAATTCTCAACTTAGTAAATACTACCCTGAAATACTGCACAACTTAACATCTCCCTTTGGTTTCCTTACTATAAGGCATATAGTTCAAAGATGCTACATACCAAGGGGGTAATCTCCAATGAAGTCAATAGGAAACTTCTTTTCTCACTGCGGCTTTTGTCTAGTTCCTGAATCAGGATCTTGTCATCCAGTCTGTGAAGGTGGTCTCACCACCCTCTGTTGCTGATGACACTACATGGACTGATTATTCAGAGGCGATGCTCTTCATGACAGACCTCTTGTCACTTTGTTAGCACTATATCCCACCTCCAGCTATGATGGTAATAACAGAAGTTAATGGGTGAAGGAGAACTTAGGCAAGTTAAGCCTTAACTATATATTGTCTGTATCTGTCTCTATATTTTAGCAGTCAAAGTACAAATAACAGGGTAGCTAATTTAATTTAAAATACATTCTGTCACTCTGGATTGTCTTTATCATCCTTGAGAGCTGTTCATTGATAAACACATATCTGAAGTATTTCTTGTTGAAAGCCATGGCTCAAATGACATTTAGCTTGAGCCTGAAGCTCTGAAGATCTAAATTTTTGTATCCTGCCTCCCCTCCCCACCCTTACCCCTGACAGTTATTAATATTTTAAAGCTCTCCAAGCCTCTCAGGAAGTGTTATCCACTTTGGAGCTGACTTTTGTCACTGATGCATACCAGCTGGGTCAGAAGAAAGAAGAAAATCTTTGCATCTGAAGACTGCTATTTTCCCAGTGTGAAGAACAATCTGAGCACTGTAGCCACATGGATCCTTCTACTGTTAGGGGACAAATAAAACCAAAAGTTCCAACTAGCTAGGTTTATGCCATAGTTGTATTTTTGCCATGTGGAAAGAGTCCTTATTATCCTCAGTTTCAAAGTACATACAAGAGAAAGTGGAAAGCAGAGGAGGCTGCTAAGAAAAAAAAACAACATCCAAACCCCCCAACAGTGGTAAGTAAATAAATCACTTTTACACTTATGCATAAAAGTAATGTATACCATGCATACCATGGAGTGGAGTCACTTCTGTTCCTTTTGGACAATCTGTAAATCCTCCAGTGATTTTAAGGGGTTTGTTTTTAACCATGGATCAGGCATTGACAGATAACATTTTAGTTATATTTGCTTCCTCTAGTTCTAAGAATTTTGAACTCTACATTCCTAAATACTTTTGAAAGCTGTTAGCTAGACAGATCCAACACATTGCTCTGTGTATTTTATAGATCACTTTGAAACAGGAATTACACTATGGAATGCCTGTTGCTAGCAGAACATTGCGGAACTATGGCACCTAGCCAGTATTGTAATCATAGTGCATTGTTTGGAAAATGGGGAAAAATGCAATGATGTAATATAAGGTCACATTCGAGGATCCAATCTACAGAACCTTGGAAAAGCACGTTTTAGTGAAAAGGCAGTACAGAGTTATTTCTGAGGAGCTTGAATTTCTCCTTTTTCATATGCTAATGTCTAAAATGATAAAAAGCATTGTGAAGGAGAAAGGGAGAACAAAAGCATAATCCAGATTTTTTTCTTTCATTAGAATAGTAATGCTTATCTCTACATCTACTGCTTGGGTGATGTATTGTTTGGGAAGAATTCTGTGATGATACAGGCTTTCAATCATAACATGCAATGCTGATGCTTATGCAAGCCTCCCCAAAGCTTGTTATTGAAGTTTCATAAAATTCATAAATCCAATAAACATGATATGAGAATATTACAGCATTTTGCCTTTGCTGTTTTCAACAGGAAACATACTCCAGATTAAAAATTTTCAGGAAGCTCAAGTTTGAACAAAAGTAATTAATCTCTTCCCCCATTTATGCATATAGTGACTGTCACTAATGCAGTCTAATTTGTAAAAAGGTGGTGGATACACTGACGTGTGCAATCAGTTTCCTAATACAGCATGATTTTCATCACTTAGCCTGCATATCTCCCAGGTACGTGGATACTCCATGATGAACACAAGAGCTTATATGTCCCCAGATGACAATAAGCAGTCATCAGATTGCTGAAAACTGCAAATGTGCCCAAGCTGATGCTGCAAGTATTTGGACCGATATTACACAAAGAATTTGGACAGAGAAATGCAAAGAAAGGCTTTAATCCATTTCCAGAATATTTCATACTTGGCATTACAAAATGTATTTCAATTGCTATGATGATGAACATAAATTTAAAAGATTTATCAGTTTGCCTTCTGAAGATGCTGGTAGTGTTTTATTCTGGGGGAAAAAAATGATGCAGTTAAAATGTCATGATGCTTAGAAAACATCTGTTCTAGCAGATCATGACTAAAGAAACTGCACACTTAATTTGTGTTTTGTTGTTTTTTTGTGACTTTCAGTCGCTCTTAATGAATGTTAAAAGCTGTTAGTCAAAGGTATGTAATGTCTCAAAGCCAAATCTTGCTTCAAGAAGATCTTGGATAGGTTGGACCCTTTCTGGGATAAATACAGCAGGAGCCAAAGGGAATGATGGGTACTTGGCATTTCCTCAAGTCTGTGCCACTGTAGGGAGAGTAGGGAAGGAAACAGCTTTGTCAAAAAAAAAAAATAAAAATTCTAGAGAATTGTTTGACTCCTGAACCCTATTGTACATCAGAAACCAAAGCACTTAAATAAAGTCCCTCTTCTGCAAAAGTACTCCTTTTAATGCCATCAAAAGAATATGAAAGGCAGATTCAAGCTCTCTGACGTTCATCTAACTTATTAGTGGGTGACTGTTCATTTGTATTAGTTTTCATGAAACATAATTGGTCTCTCCTGAAACTGATATGGGAGGTTTCAAGCTTAATCTTCCACTTGAAAAAAAATGTCCTCTAAGCACTGGGTCAAGGAGTTGACTCTTCCTTATGCCTCTCCCTTCAGTTTCCCTCTTTTTCTAATGAATGGTTGTCTTTAAACAGAAAAGGAATAGTTTTCACAAGAGTAATTTAACAGAGAATTATGCAAGAACAGCTAGTGTTGCACTTGCAATTAGTTTTAGAATTATTTCCATTAAGTTACTTGAATTCACAGTTTCAGGTAACATTATCTGAAACCTTCCAGTTGAAGGGAGGCTCTGATATTGCATCTGTCATTCCATGTCTCAGTTCTGCTATTCCAGCAGATTATGGGAGCTCCTGCTTCTGAGGGCTGGAAGAAAAATCCCTGTAGAAGGGCTGCTCCCCAACATATGTCTTAGATAGCAAGTCTCCCTTCCTCTCAGCTCAGTCACTCTCACAAGATGACCAAAGTCAAAAAGGTGGCAGCCACCAGTAGCAGCTGGAGAAATGAGACCCTGAGATGTTGTTGGCAAAGGGAAATTAAGGTCTTTTCCAGTTCTATTATTAATGCGCTTTCACTAGTAACAGCTGATAAATCATCTTGCATGCAGTAAAAGGGAGTGAAGGTTTCTTTGGGAAGGTCCTCCTTATGTGAACTTACATCTTATGTGAACTTACAGCAAGCACTGACTGGCAGAGGGAGCTGTAAGCACAAGATGTACCTTTTTCTCTCAGCCAATTCTACATTTTTATTTTCAGAGAAAGGCTCAATATTTATTGTGTTTAAAAAGATCTACCTTATCAGCAAGGTATTTAGACACCTCAGGTTTTAGTTCAGGACAGGGTTTAAACTCTTCAGTAGGGCAATCCATTTCTATCAGAAAGCTCAGTGTCCAGCATTGTTATATCAATGAATTTATAGTCGAAGTTACTTTCCTCACAAGTACTTATTTCTTTTGATCCATCTCAACACAAACTCAATTACCTGCCTCTGTGACAGATTTCAATAAATCTTTCTTATTTCTTTCAGCTAAAATTGGAAGATGAACGGAAGAACGTAACCTATTTTATCTGCAGTCAGCTCCTAATTCACTTAGAGCTTCATCTTGTCCCTGTTGAACTCACTGGGCTTTTTGCCACTGACTTTCATAGGGTTAGAATCAGACTCATAACATGCAGGTTTTTATTTCTTCCAGATAATCAATTAAAATATTAAATATCTTGGACTGAAAACTTCCTTCTCATCTACCTGTCCCTTGATACTGTATTATTGCTTTTTCTTCTGTCTTTCATTAGTTTTAATTAAGAGTTCCTTTGTGTGTAGGTAAGGCAGGGCTGCTTTATTTTAATACTTTTCAGGATATGCTTCAGTTTTGATGGTTTCTAAAGAGAGAAAAAATATGAACATGATTTTTTTCTAGTGCAGGCCTAATCTACCGAATGTGCTTGCCTGAGGATGAATTGGGAAATGAGATGATGAATAAGGGATATGAGAGTAAGCATGCACTCTATCTTCTCTTTTAATTAAAAAAAAAAAAAAAAAAAAAAAAAAAAAGGTATTTGATTAATAAGAATCCTGATTTTCATCAAGGCTCTCCAGAGAAAATAAACTTCCTTTCTATTTCACAGAATGTCCATTGTGAAAACAAGATTAATAATACTGATAGTTGGTTTCATTTCTGAAGCCTCATTACATTTATATCCATTCATTCTTCTTTTTAAACCTGCCAGATCAGTGTTTATTATTTAACATCAGTGACAACTAAAACGAATGCCTTTTAATCCAGTTTGTGGCACTGGTTGCTATACCTGACAATATAGGTGAAAAGAATGTGATACAAGGGACTACAAATTCAGGTAAGAGTGTGAAGAAAAAGATGTGGGAAAAGTAACATCTCTAAAAATATACTTGAATGCTGGTATGTTCTTTTATACAGAAGGAAGATACTTAAGCGGTGAAGAAAAAAAGGAATGATTTTGCTTGATTTTCACTCAGAGTTGTTCTAGTGACCATACACTTGATGGTTTGAGTGTATGTATCAGTGCTACCTGGCTAATACTTGAACGAGCGTATGTTGCCCTCCTTTCAGGTAAATATTTCAAAATCATAACTTTGGTCTAAACAAAGGGGGTTTTTTTGCACTACAGTTACTGATTTAGGCCTATGTACAAGGACAAAAAGATACTAGTTATCTCTTTTCTATGCAGGTACATGCAGCATATTGGTATATGCAAGATGATAGTTGAAGACCTCTGTAGGGCATCTGAAATGAATGAAAAAATTAATTTTTACTTGGATTTGATAACTGTAGAGGGATTAAGGGGGAGAAAGCAAAATCCTGCCCAATCTACTGATTTTCCAAGTCAGCAAGAAGTTAATCCTAATGGTGTGCAATGTAACATTCTACTAACATTTTTAATTCTAAAAATTACATTTCAGTCTAAGGTGCTAGATGCATGATAGCAATTCCCACTACTTGTAAGAATTAAACTCTTGGCTGCTTACGAGGTTTTCTAGTGACAAAATTGTCTTGTGAATTCATTACGGCCTTGTCTATTGATTTCTCTAGTCTCTAGGGAACATTACAGACCGATCTGATTCTGTCTCAGATGTGTATAAAAAGACTTAGATCTGCTGAAAATTGTCTGAAGTACAAATACCTTTGCCTAGTTTTTTACTTTTAAATTAGATTAAACAGTGTATTGGATGTCTAACTTGTACTAACTTGTACTAACTTGCACTAACCTGTCCCTCTGATGAAGGTGTTTGAGCATCCTCCTTGCATGCTTGTACGTTCCTTGCTATCGGTGTATTAAGAGCAGGAAATAATTTTTCTCAGTACAGCATTGTGCTGTGAAATCCTCTCCAACAAAGCATTTTATCTTAACACTTTTTCCTTCTGTCTGAAAATCAATGAGAAATGTTTTCTATACACTGTACAACCTGGACAACTTCCAGGGTTTGAATTTTGGCCAGTGTCACTGACTCTAGGGGCAGGAATTTCACATCTGTTTAGTTAAATGAAATGGGAGCCATAGATCAAGATGTAATTTATAATCCTATGACCCAGGATAATTTTAGTAGCCAAGCTGTATATGCCTTGAGTACGCATTTGCTAAACCTTGCTTAAAGAGCTTTGGTGACTATTGATCTTGCTAATCATAGCCATACCTTTCATATAGAAAGTGATAAATGGACACTCTTGAATAAATTGAAGACCACATCAAGAAAAATTAATGCCTTTTATTTAAACAAATAGATAAGAAACTTTATTTTGTCTATATTGGCTTCAGACAGCAGCATATAAACTGGATGAATTTTCTTTTTTTTTTCACCTGATCCAGGTGGTGGGAGGCTTCCATCTTCTCCATCAAGTTTAAAAGGCTATGGTTTGAATGAAACAGTACTGACTAGATATCAGTTTAAACAAGAATGAAGGGGTGGAAAAAGATATTGAGTCAAACTGAAAACGGGCCTTGTACTTCATTTGTTTAACAGGCTTGCAGTTGTGTTAACTTTTGTGTTACTAAATACGAGATTCTAAGCTGAAGTTATGTGTGGCCAGAACTTGAAGAAGTCACAGACACTTATCTCAAATCAGGTGTTCCCTGATGTCACTCATGTCTATGTGAGTTTTAGATGTGATTGAAGTTATGCTGTAGAGCAAGGCAAATTTTCTTTTTCCCAAAACCAAAAGGATTTGTAATGTGGCATCTTTCTTTTACAGCGAAACAATCACATGATTTTTATTTTTTTTTAATTCAGCAAGGGGAAAAAAAAAAAAGATCCCAGACCATTTCATTATAATATTAAAGCATTTTGGAGAGAAATAAAAGAGTCTGAGGTGATTCATACCATGTATCCAAACCTGAGATTTTTCCGTATTTTGGGAAAGTCTTTGGATGAGCAAAGTAAATCCATTCTGCTGGAAAACTGGCAGATTTTGATGTAGAGATGTAAGTTCTGCTTACATTATCTCTAAAATTAATTAATAGAAATGTTACAAGCAAGGTTTGAGTTGCTTAAAGCTAAATCTGAGTAGTCAAGCTTTATTGAAGAAATGGCTTTGGTAAAATGCCTGATGTAAAAGTGAAGGCAAAACCAGGTCTTCTTCAGCTCAGAAATTAGCTTAAATTGATCTATTTCACTGGCTTAGTGGGAGGATGGTGACATGTATGCAAGCATTTATAGATCAGTGAATGTGCTCATCTGTTAACAGTAAATCTTATTTAAATTATGGTAAACTTATTGATTTATTTTTAAGCTCTATAATATAATTTTAGAAAGATCTTTATTATAAAGTGGATGGCAGTCTGGATGATATTTTTTAGTGGAACATTAGCAATCAATTACAAAAAGAAAATGCTTCAACTTTTGAGCCATTCTTGTCAGTATTAATAACCAAGGTAAAATAATAAGTACTGCTAATGGCAATTTAATGAAATGTGAGCAATAGATAATGCTAGCTATCTTTTGGAAAGGCTAATCTGTCTAGTGGTTGATCAGAAATGAAAATTTTAAACAGTAAAAGCAGAAATTTTCTTAGTGTCAGATTTTTATTTTATATAAAACTGATCACAATACAGACATATTTTATATCTGTTTTAACACTATAGTAATTCTATCCATTTACTGTCTGTCTGTCAAAGTTTGTACTAATATAACTTTTGCAATTCACATCTGCAAGTTCCAAGAACTTAAGAGTTTGTAATGTTAATATCTTTCTGCCACTTTTCATTATTTATGAAATGATTGTGCTTTGCTGTGCAAACTGAGAAAACACTATAAAAAACCTTGTATCTTGCCTTGTCTGTTAGTTTAAAAAGAATTACAACTGAAAACCTTGCATAGTTAACTGTGTTATAATCTTTTAATTTGTTCCATGTAGTCAGGCTCTACGCTGAAGTCTCCAAAAGTATTACTAGGCATCTATTTGTTCATTGTTCAAATCAGAGCCTACACTGTGTTTCTGAAGCATGCACTGAACAACGTATATTTCTTTGGTTTCACTTGTTCTTGCTGTTTGTTCATTAGGATGCTTAAAAGATTTTGACTGAACTGGTGGGGTCGAATATCACTAGGAACTGAAAATGCGCCCAGTTAAGGTTACTTTTGTCACTGAAAAAGACCTCGGCTTGACCTTTCAAATTCCAGTGGACGGCAACCTAACATGAAATTGTTCAGCTGAAATTTCTGAGATCTTAAGTACTCCAGGCTACTGGAAAGACATCTTATTATTAATCCTGCATTAATGAAGAGATTGGACTTAGGGCATGATCCAGAGCCCATTGTAGTCAATGGGAGTCTTTTTCCATTGACTTCAGCGGGGTTTGGATCAGGCCTTTACTTCCTAAAATGAATAGACTCCCAGCGAAAATCTGCTATAAGCAAGTGGCATCCTTCCCTGAGATCTTAGAAGATACTGAAGACAATAGTATACTCATCTTTTTCTAACGAGTATGGTTATATGTATGGTTCACTGGTCATCAGGAGCGCCCAATGTATCTTAAAAATAAAGAGAACCCCTAATGTCTAAGTACTGCTGGTCACATTCAGAATACTTGATCTAGAAAGCAGGGATTTATGTTCATATAATAAATTGGTAAATTATGAGAAACAATGCAGATAATTTTCTGACTATTTTTTAGTTCCCAAGGGAAAGGGGAGAATTTAAGTTTAAAACTCCCAGAACTCTAGTATGTGAATCCCTGACATTCAGAAAAAAAACCCCAATGCTATCACTAGAGAACTCACTTTCTGTCACAACGACTATAAGGAAAACTTATAGTATCAACAAAAAAATAATATATTTTTTCTGAGGAGTGACCATTTTCAAAATATCTATTTCTATAAAAGGGAATTGAAAGAAAATAAAGGATTTATTTTAAAAGAACAAATTGTAGGGATAACCAAGCTCCTGGGTTTTGTTGGTTTTGCCTTTCCTGAATAAGTTTAAAGAATTTTTTTGAATTGAAGAGCAAGTAGAAAAAAATTTATATCCTCCCCTACCTCTTGAACCCATGTACTTTCCAAGGAAAATATTTGTTTCAAGTCATGTAAACATCTGAAATCCTGGATGTCTGAGAGCACAGACTGAGCAATGGCTTCAAGGATTTTGGCTTCACAGTCTTGATTAGTTACGTGATGTCTGACTTGGACATCTGCAGGACTGTCTATGTCTGAGCTAGTTGCTCAAGATTTCTTTTAAAGAGAGCACTTTTGTAGCAGAAATCTTAGCATGCTCATGCAGTTGTTTAAAGTTGGTCTGATGAACTATGCCCCAAAACTACCTCAATCTCTCCACTCATTATGAAGGGAATAAATATGACAACTCAAAAATACATGTATACATTTGAGCACATGATTTGCTTCTGCCTCAGTTGATTCAAACTGAGAACCTTAAAACCTTGTGATCGGGACCAGGAAAAAGCTTGTCATTCAGGCTATAGATTCAAGAGTGAAGTGGCTGAGAAAGCCTTTGGACATCCAGCAATGCTTATTGTAACAGTGAGAGGAGTTGGACAATGTTAATTGCAGTTTCCACAGCAATAAATCAAGTGGTTTACAAAGGGAAGAAAGGGGACCCTTAAAGACACTCAGAGACATCTCAAGTGCAGACATTCCTGATAACTTCTCCTCCTTTTCTTCCTTTCACATGAGGGACTCATATCTTTCATTTCTGACCAAGAACCTGAAGCAATTACTTTTTAGTACTTTGTAGAAAATTTAGTCAGAAAATTGTCAATTTAGTCAAAGATTGTCATTTTTTAACAGAGAGTTCTGTCCTCCTTTCCTGGCATAATGAGATGCATAGAGAGAAATAAAGTGTCTGAAATTTTTGGTCTCTCTGGCACCTCTGAAGAGAGTTATCTGTAGTGTTTAATTAGCTAATTTGACAAAAATAATAATTTCTAGTGGATAAATAGTATGGGACAGATTGTTGGTGCTTCTGAAATAATTCCATAAAGGTAGAGTCCCTTGGCTGACTGCAATGGGACTTAAATGGAAATGGAGACGCTTGAAAAATCTGTTTTGGAAATAGAATGATATAGTGGAACTCCTCAAGAATTCTTGCTTTTATATCTAATCAAAATTTCTTTTCCCATTACAAATTGAATGCATTAATCTTGTCAGTTAATGGAAATTTTACAGGAAACTTTACAGTTAAATTATGTATCATAATTGGCATCATTATTTCACTTGATAATTTGTCTTCTTATAAAAAGTTACATTTCCTATTAGGTGATTCTTATCAGAGTTCATATCTCCCTTGATTGATATGACACTGTTTTACCCCATTTTGGCAGTTTACAATGTCAAAAAACCCCTTTGAACTCTGGAAAGGTGCACTATTAAGTTTTGCAAAGTTATATTCTGTGGGGCAGAGTGGCATGACTGTAGTTTATAATGCAACCAAACTGTAAATCTGTATATGTAAATTGTAAATATGGTCTTGAGGTTGACTTTGGGATGCTGGTTTTTAAATTTGTTCTTATATTGTATAGTTTCCTAATAAATGTTGCACTCACTTGTTCTTTGTTATAGTCTCTTCAGTTTATCTTATTATTATCTTACCTTATTGATAGACTTCATACATAAACAATAATTAAAACTCTTTAATATATTGCCTGCTGAAATGAATCTCTTTTCCTAACCTGCAAGAGAATGTTGGTAGTATACCTCTTTATATTCTTGAAAAAATACTGTGATAACACTGCCGAAAAGTTTTGGGATCGTTTTCCTTTATATTGTGTAAATTATTTATGTCATCTCTGTTATTAGATTTCAATTCAGTAAAGCTAAGCTAACAAACTGTGAAGGGCAGAGACTATAAACCTTTCAATGACTTTGGCAAGAAAAGTTGTGCAAGGAAAATATGTGTGCAAGTATGAATGGGGATTTGGAGGATCAGCTGTGTGAGTGAGTGATGTTATAAAAGAAGCACTGTAGTATTATGGATGATGAATCACATCTTCAGCTTGGAAAAGAATCTGCATACGTTTGTGTGATCATTCAAAGTGACCAAATTACAAGGATGTCAATAAACTTCATTTTCTGTTGTCTACCTAACACAAATAACTTTTTTTTTTCTTCTTTGAAATATCACAGAAATATGAAATCAAAGAATTCATTCCAGCATGCCACTGTGATTTTTTTTTTTTTTTTTTTAACAGAGAATAACCTGACCATATATTCTCCTGGGTATATTAGCTTGGAAACAAAGATGATGAAGGGTACTTTAGGTTTTGATCTACAGACTAGAATATTTTCATTTCATCCTCTGCAGAATTAAAATCCTAAATCCCTAGCTTCTAAGGGCCAGAGAAGAGAGAGATTTTAGAAAAATTACTTTATTTTCAATACAGTGCTCCATACGACACACTGAAAATACAGAACATAATTTTGTAATGAGATCTGACAGGTAAGCTATCAAACATCTTTTGCTTTATGTCTTTCATAATCTTACCAGGTAAAAAGGAGGCAAAGGTTTCAACAAGGTTTCTTTCTTTTGTCAGATACTCATCTGTGTGTGTGTGTTCTTAAATTTCCTTTTTGTAGTTTATGGCACTCTCTCTTCCAGGCTTCTTTATTTATTTTCCAGGAGTGATCCAGAGGAAGAATAACAAGATTGAACTGATTTTGCATATTAATTGTCAGAGCTCTAACATATAAGCGTAGGTGTTTCTGTTGTTGTAGGTGATAAAATGCATCCTTTTGGCCTGTGGAAATATTGGAAGTATTGTATACTTTCATGGTACCAGATGGTTTCTAATTACTAAGGCCATTGCCTGGAATACTGTTTTTAGTCACTGACAAACTCACATCCTATTTGCATTTAAATGGCTCTCAGATGTACCTAATAGCTTCACAATATGCTGTCAGTAGGGACTCAATTGTACACTCCAATTCTATACCATAGCTTCCCTGATGTAGCTACTAGCCTGCTGTCTGTCTAGAAACTGAACATTTTGGATTGGGGAAAATATCTGTGGCTCTAGTGTGATGACGAGTTACCTTTTACTTCATTCTTCAGAACAGGGCTCTCCTGTTTGCTCCCACCTGATAAACAAACCTCTATCTTGACAACCTCTTGACAACAAACATGACAACCTCTTACATCTCTTTCATTATAATTTTCCCGGGGCTAATATAGTCTTCCCTAACGAAGTGAATTACTTCCAAGTACTACAGGTACTGTGCCTAAAAACCTTCATTCTACTTAGAACAAAGAAAAAAAAAAAATCCAATTGTTTATGTAAAGCTTTTATCATAGTACTGCCAATGCAGAGTCATTACTGCATTTCATCTAAAGCTGACTGAACTTTGGTTCAAAAATAAATTCTATTCAGTGCAGATTAACTTCATAGAATAGATTGTACAAAACTGCACTTTGCTTCAAAGGCAACAACTTTGCTGTGTTGCTTGTGAATTCTGTGTTGGTAAATATTTGTTTGGAGAATGTGTGTAACATAAAAATATAGATATCTAAAAGTCTAGGAAATAACTGTGTTATCCCTAGACTTGTACACTGCTGATCACTGACATACAGAAACTTTTATTTAAATTTTGTTTCAAAGATTATTTTTCTGAATTTGACTATTATAAAATGGTCAGAGTTGTTTTCTGATTTCTATAATTTAATGAAGGTGATAGGTTTTTTATTAAGTGATTATGTGACTGTCTCCATAATATTCATTCAAAGGCAGTCTTTAGAATTTTTTTAAGATGTTTCAAAGTATTTAATTTTATCATTGAAATTCATAAAGGTGAGAAAAACACTAACTCCTTATAGTTCCATGATTCCAGCTAATGGTGTGTACTATTAATTTATTCAAGTTCTTTCTTTTTTAGTTTCTGTTTCAGGGGTAGACCAATGTATCTATATTGCTTTAACAGGCTTACATAGTGTTGCTGTTTAACAACTGCAATGTCAGCAAACAGCGGTTTCATGCTATCATCAACTTGAACCTAATGGAAAGATGTGTTATGGACAGTTTTTGTGAACTGTCAGATGAGGTGAGCACGTACTGATGCTAAAGCAATTGTAAGATGGGCAGTTAATTGTATGCACATAATGTGTTTTTACTCTATGTACTGTTTGTAGTTTAGTGTTTTAGACCACAAAAAGAGGAGATTTTCTGGGACAAAACCTGAGTCAATGTTAAAAGACTCACTGAGCTCAATAGGACAGATTTCATCTCTGCAGACCAAGGTAAAAGTTAGTGACAACTCCTCTGTATTGCTCTTTGTTTGGTTTGGGGAGTGGGGGTATGAAATTAGCCAGATATGAATGCAGACACTTGGGACAAGATTGTTTTTATGAGTGAATGAGCATGAATCATATTCTGGATCAGGAAAACCAGCTGCTAGAATTTCTACCACCCACACCTTTGAAATACATACTTTTCTGAGGCATATTATTGTATAACTGGTGGCAGCAGTCCTACACCTGACAGTTCACATGACAAAGGATGGAGGCCTGATAACAGTTGACAGTGATAGGAACATTTTCGTGGACTTCAAAATGATTCTGGGATGAAATGCTGGCCCTATCTATAGTTTGTCTACATCTTGTTTTGCTCAGTACTCCTTGCGGTCAGTGGGAAGGCATAGGCCTCTCTAGAGAGTGAATCATACCATCCAAAGGTAAGTGTGAAGAAGTATGTGGAGGGTGATTCACCTAAATTATTTCCTTCCATCCACTTGGAAGGGAATGAAAAACATGACTAATGCAGGCAAGTCAAATATCCAGATCTCTAATGAATCTTCTAAATGGGATCTTCAAAATACCATGTTGAAAATCTTGACATGTCTAAATATAACAGACAAAAATAAGTTTAAATTTAGTTTAAAGACTCACAGTCAAATTGTGCTCAAGTTTTTTAGCTGAGCCCAAGAGAAGGATGAAAACAGTTTTCCTTATTGAGTCTTGTCTCCTATATAAGGTGCTTCCTACAGTGCAGGCTGTTTTCTCTACCAGTAACATTTTTAAAGCCATCTGTGTAAACAGGAACTGTCAAGAGCAAAACTCCACTGGTGCCTCACAGCTAAACTGGGCAGGCATATGCTCTATATTGCTGGAGGGATATAAAAGCAGGCATGATCCCTCCCTGCTGTCTGGGAAGTGAACAGACCTAAAAATCTACATAAAAACATTGTTTACCCAAAATGTTAGTATGACCTGCTTGGTTCTAATAAAAAACTAATTTTCAAATCAGTACTGTGATGGTTGCCTTTAGGGATATATACTTCTGTAGCAATGCTGTGCTAGAAAATATTTGAAATTGATCCTGACTTGAATAAACATTGTCTGAATCTGTAAAGGCTACATCTAGTTTCTGGTGCAACTCCTGTTGCAAAGTCCCCTGCCCAGGGAAAGGAGAATATATTCTGGTAGGTGCTAAATATGTTATAGTGAGCAAGTAGAGAAAATGAAGGGAACTGTAGACCCCAGATCCAGATCTCACATCAGGAATGTATGTCTGTTCAGCAGTGTGAGCTTAATGTATGCCTTTCATCTGCATGCACCCTTGGCAGGGCTGGCTGCTCAAGAGGCATTCAGAGGAGAGGAGCAAATGGAATTTACAGCAAAGAAGACCATTCACTGGGGTGGTTCTGCTGAAAAAGAATCAGAATGAAACAATCCTTTCCACACATTAGACTTGCTTTCTGCTGAAGGCAATGTAGATATTATCTGAAAATTTATAAAGGAACATTTGCCTCAGTGTTTTTTGGCCATGTAACACCTATTAGTTTCTTCTAGATCATTATTAATTGTCACATCAGATGAAACAGAAATTATATGAATTCAGTATAGTCCTGAGACAGCACTACCAATTAGGCATGCTTCAAATTTTGAAAGCTGTAAAGCTTATCTGAAAAAAAACCCCAAATTCTCCTGAAAAATCTTTACCAAAACTAAGTCTTGAACTACTTAAGCCTGAGTTCCATAGACAAGAACAGAAAATTATCATTATGGGGAGGTTCATTTGTTTGGTTAGTTGGTTTGGCTTGGTATTTTGGTGGGTTTTTTTGTTTATTTGTTTGTTTGTTTCCCAGAAAATTAGTTCATTCCACACTAACTGAGCCATTAGTTTAATATTTATAAATTTTGGAGAGTTTTGAGAGTTAACTGGTAAGGAAAAGCAATGCACTAGGTGTTAACAGAACCTCTCCAGAATTATTAGCTTAATAATAGCTAGTTTAAGCCAAGGTGAATAAAGAATAATTTTGTCTTTAAAGGTCAAAAGAAATTACAAATTAATGGAAGAGAATGTTGCTTTCTCAGCTTTAATTACAACCTTTATTAATGTCAGACAAAATGAAAGCTAAGGCTCATATCTCCCTCATCATGGTCTACAAAAGCCTGCTCTTGAAATAGTTATCTCTCATACAGAAAAAATATTATCGATTATTAATGTAGACTGTGATGAAAAGAACAAATACCACGTATTTTTGAGATGTCAAACGTTTTTGAAATAATGTGACTAACAGGCACAGATTTATAGATCCCTAAAACAGTTTTTGGCAATATTTTGATTCTGATCCACTGCAGAAAATGTAAGGATCTGAAAATCCTGATAAAATATCTGGGTAGAGAGCTGTTTGACATGCAGTTTAAAAACAGTAAAAAAGGCATCCTTGCCACTACTTGGCATTGATATTAAATTTAATCAAGGAAATGTGGTACTCTCAGTACTCTTGAACATAACTATGAAACAAGTGGCACAAGGAGCATAAAAATTCTTAAACTGGACTAAATTTAAGGTGTTTGAAAAAGTTTTTGGCTAGGCTCATGTTTTAGTTGGTGTACACTGAAGGGACCTTGAAAACAGAGTCAAGATTTTGTCTGCCATCAGGGCAAGAGTAATATACTGTATATAACAAATTAACAAATACTGTGATACTTTGGCCAAAGTGGTATAAACAGAGAAAGCTATTTCCGAGATAGGGAAGATCTAAGAATGACATGAATTACAGTCAAGGAGGGAAAAAATATGACCTTGGTACAAGACTGTAGTCCTAAATGAAGTAACTGATTACTGGGGCTGTGCCCCTGCCACGTGGGTCACAGCACTGTACAGCAAAGCAACTACTTGGTTGAAGAAGAGAGAAATAGCAGGAGTTGGCCAGTTACTGCTGGGGTTGAGAGCAGCAACAGTACCTCCTGGCTCTTGGTTTATACTCTGTTTAAGCAGGAAGCTTGGATCTACAGGGACTTTACTACTCTTTTCTTCAGCCCCTTTCATGGTCAGCCTCTCACTTCTAGGTCAGAAAAAATCAGTTTTATAATCCTCACTGCCACCTGCTTTCCTAGAAAGAGGCAGGTGTAAAATGTGAGAGCAACCAAGGAATTCTGGGATATCTAGATCCATAAAACATTTGCAAAAATTTACTAAATGGCAAGCCTTCTGCCATGTCTGCTCTCTATAAATTAGATATATTTTTTTTAAAAATGTATTTCCCTGGTATGCCATTCTTCTACATATCTTTGCTAATAAATGGCTGTCATTCTTTAATCCTTCAATCTCAAGCAGTCTGGCATATATATATATAAAAAAAAAAAAAAAAAAGCCGGGAATTCTCTTGCAAGCTAGTAGAGCAGTTTTATCAGTTGAATCGATTAATTTCGTTTTTATTATGTCAGCCTCCCCAAACTGTTTTTTTTCATTATAATTTTTTCCTATTCATCAGTCAGTCCCTTCTAAGTTTTGGCAATTTCTGCTAACCAGTGGAACAATATCTTTTTTTTTTTATATAATGAAGAAAGAACTGTATCTCTATATGAAGTATAAAAGGCTATAGCTGGTGTGCAAATTAACCAACAAGCACACCACAGGCTAATGCATTTATTCATTCAAGTACAATTTACTTTTGGGCTTGTTTTGCATCAAAAGCCATTGTTACTGTCTTATATAATTAAAAGAATAAATCTTTTGGTATTATAGCATTGTTCATTAAATCCAAAGCCTCTTTCAAAGCTGAAGCATGACTTCACTTGCTTTAAGAAGACACTTCCCCACAGAATTTAATATGTATAAGTGTGCATGCATATTTAAGCTAGCCTAGTTAAAGAATTTCTCTGTTGCCTTTGTTGTAGTTACTTCTTTAGTGAGATACATGTCTGAGTACAGCACTCAGGCCTGGAGAGAAGACCAAGAAAATCTTGTGCATATTTGGTAACTGAATTTATGGAAAGTCCTTTCAGTATGATTTTTAAAAGCTTGTTGAACACAATGAACACACCAAAACTGCTATTCCTAATTCACATGCACTCAATAAATTGTAGCTGTGTAAAACTGTAATTTAAAAATAATCCACAGTTATCAGCTAAAGAAATGGATTTAGATCTGAAACATCATGAGCAAACTTTTTAACATCCAAAACAGCAATTCCTGAAAGGAATCCACATACCTGAATTCAAGCGAACACAGAATCCAGGTAATATTAATAGAATTCTGGGCAGGTGAGTTTCCTTTAAGATTAGTTATTTGTTTTCTTCTTGATATGCTGTGGTCATGCTACAATAATCGAAAACCGTAAGGAGTTTAATGGAGTATGGTCACTGTCATTACTGATGGCAGGACTTATGATGAGACATTTGTGCATCAATATACCTCCCTGTTGTTAACCGTTTGAAGCTGTTGTTTCCATGACTGCCTGTCCATGGGCGTAGAACTGTAACATGCAATCCTGAGATATGTTATTAAAAAAAAACATTTTATTATTTGTCTTGTTATGCCTTCTGCTTAGAATTTTAAGTTAGCCCTTGCCATCTGAAAATAAATTATTTTATTAGTGGAGGTTCTGCCAAGGACATTACAGGGCTCCCTGGAATTCTATCAAGGAAATGTCAATTTGATCAATACTGACAGAATTCAGAGCTCTATGAAAATAAGGCAGAGCAGGACAAAGCACACTTATCACATGAAATAGACAAAACTGAAGTTTCAGGAACATTTCTCTTGAGATATAGATCTTCATATCTATAGATTCAGCAGGCCAAATGCAGGGAATGTGTTAGTAGATGAAATTAGATAAATTTATGTGCACTTAGTTTCATAAACCTCCTAACACCCTACTCCTAGATGAGTAAATTCAAGTGTCACACATAAATCTACTAACACCACTATTGACCTAATTTATTAATATATACCCACACTTTCAAACAAATTTTAAAAACCAACAACAAACAAACCAAGGTAAATATTATAAAGGGAATCAAAAGGACCAAATGAAACTACACACTTTCTGGATGACTAAAATTCTGTGAAATGATCTTGACATTTGTTTATGACAATTGTCATAGTAACTTTGGTCTAAGTTGACTTGAACAAGTAGTTTACACCGATTATTGTCCAATGTTCAGTATAAGTAGCTGGGCCAGAAATTAGTATAGCTCCAGTTAACTAAAATACAGCTCATCATGGGTGAGAAATACAACGGGTGACTTAATTAAAGCCTGTGATGATACATAACTTGCATGCTTTCAATGAAATCTGAAGAGTCCTTGAAAAATAACTGGTCTTAATAGCTGTCCTTTTCTATGTTTTATTATTTCAAATTAGTGAAGAGATAAAGCATCTAGCTTGAGTTCTAGATGGATCAACAAAATTAGCAAACATTCCTCACCTAAAGGGCCAAACAGTAATAGACAAAAAGATTTCAGCAAATTGTTCTCTGTGAAGAAACATATTTGTCTGTTTTCTTAAAACATTCAGGATAGGAAAGAACATTTCACAGAAAATAAAAGGAGTGAAGTACCATCTAGCAGAAGGGAAACAAGACAATTATTAATTATGATAGGCCAAAAATACTTCTTAAATCATAGTCCTGATCATGCAAATATTTGAAAATGCATATTATATAGAGGGTGTATACTGAGGGAGAACTAATACAGATCCATTTCTTTGCAATTCAATATTGAGCTTGTCAAAGGGAGCTGTAATATAGATTGGCTGCGCTGTTATTCATGTGCCATATCCCAGTACATGAGCATTTACAGGACCAGGACCTATGTTATAACTAATCTCATTGAAGCACATATGCCAAGCAAAAAATGAAAAAAGTTCTATTTGGGTTTTTCTGGAAACATCTGTGAAAAAAAATATTTAATTTGTCACAAGAGTCTCTTCTAAAAATATAAGTATACTCATGATGACATTTCCATATCACCTCTCAGGTTGTCAGAAGTGTGACAGTTCTCTACAAGACATAGTTATTTCCCCTAAGATTGGAGGGTTTTAATGGAATGAATCTGTCACCCTGTGTGTGCTTTAGATAGGAAACGTCTCTCCCATCATCTTCTGGGCCAGTGAAATGAGCTTGCATTTGCCTGGCACAGGATTTGTTAAAACTCTGGAGTTACTTTATCTTTTGAGAACAGCTGGCTGGTAAAAGTTGCATATTGAATTGCTTGAGCTCATTCATATTTCAAAACATGTTTATATCTGTCAGTGAATAGTTTTATAATATCCTTCTTATATTTTACATCAACAGTATTAACTACAACTCATGTTGTTCATTTGCTATTAAAAGTAACAGATGGTACACTGAGCTGTTTTTTCTTCAACATAAAGTATGCACTCAGTTGACATTAAAAAGTGTTTCTGCTCTGAAAAGTGGTTTACATAAAATATACTTTGTGGATTCCACATTTATTGTTTCTCAATGATTCTCGGATGAAATAATCTCTTCTTTATAAGTTATAAAGTGGGTTTTCTAACTGCTTGTAAGTTTGGGTAGTTTGTGAAAATAAAGTTGCTTTTAATGGTACCAGAATCCACAACGGAAAAAGGCTTTGCAATGATTTAGGAACCAATTTTGTTCATGTCATACAGTTAGGCACAGATTCTAGCTCAGTCCCCAGATCTGTATTAGCCTTACCAAAAAAAGAGGACCAAAATAAAAATATGTAAACCACAGTAAGACTAACCTTTCTTTCAGACCAGTCAGCTAAACTTTTGAAGTATTTCTGACATCTGGGATCCCACATCTGTCTGCAGCTGGAATTGCAGTCACACTGTTACCCTTCAGAAAATACTGTAGGCTGCTACTGCTTGCTTAGGAAGTATTTAATATGGCTAATCTGGCAGATGAAAGTTTCCTTGCTGCCCAGATAATACAGATTATTATGAAAAACTCTGGTCTTCCATTGCTACTTATATCAGGGCTATTTTCTAAGGTTTCTGTCTTCATTGTGCAACTTTAATTAATCTCTTCATGTAAAGTAACAGGAGTTGCTGAGAGGTGTTAACTTACAGAGCTCTCTACTTTTCATGTATTTTCCTTTTCCTAACTTTTTCTCTGTTAGCATGGTGGTATAGAGGCATCTGGCATCAAGTTAGCTGAATGGTTTGCATTCTAAAAAAATTGGAAACTTTGGCAGACTGTAATATAAAGAAAATAAAAAGCATTTTGCTTAGACCAGTTGATAATTAAATGACAGTATAGAACCAGTGAGAGCACAGAGATTCGAGAGACAATGGATACCTTATTGTAAGGCTTTATGTCCCTGTTTTGCTCCACTTGAGAAAGAGGTATGCTGAGGAAAGACATGTAACAATTTGCTGGAAAAATACCTTTTCATATGCTTTTGTTATTGATGCTTTACACTTTATTTGTACTCTGACAAACCAGTATTTAGAAATTCCTTTTTGTGTTGGGATGCAACACTACAAAATTTTTCCTGGTTAGTTGTCCTGTGTAAACTTTAAAGAAGTAGGGAGAGATGCATTCTATCATCTTTAAAACAATCAACACACGTGTTCTCCTTTTCCAAATGAAAGCATAAGAGAGAAAAGTGTAAGAGAGATGGATAAAGAGGCTCCTCTAAGTATACTTCAGGAAAATGAGAGTCGTGCAGCATTTGGTGTTTTACAAAGGATAACAGAGACACCTAATGGATAAGAAAGGGAAACTGTTTAACGGTAACAAAACGTATCCTTCAGGGAAATTCTAGGTAACATGAGATGTGCACCAAAATAAATTTTCCTTTTGATATTCTAGTCTGGTTGTAATAGATGGATGCAGAGAGGATAGAAATTTATTCACTGGACAATAACTGGTGATAGCTGTTACTTGATCCTTTCTTTGGTTCAAAGTTCTCACCTCCAAACAGTTAATTCTTATTTTAAGATTATTTTCCTGTCTTCTGTACAAATATTACTGCAAAAATTCTTTGTTAGTGGTGATGAAAATATATTTTTAATTTATTTCAAAACACCATTCAATCAAAATATAGTGCTTTATCAAAACTTCAACTTCATTGAATAAGATTTTTTGATACAAGCCCAAACAGTTAGGAAGATATGAAGTAACTTGTTCTGACAGTTTACTTGCAAATGTAACAGTTGAAAAGGAACCAACCTCCTCCTCCTCTGTCTTCTTCCTAAAACTGTGGTGTAAGTGGAAATCAAGTGACAACTGAAAATCAAGTTCCACCTGTTCATTAGCAGGCAAAGACCATATTCAAACAAGCATATCAGACTCACACATAAACCAGATACAGACAGCACCTAAAAGAGTCCATTTGAAACAGCTGCCTCACTAGGTAAATGCTACTCCGCTGGCATCAACAGAGTTCACCAAAATCACAGCGATACTTGGAGGTGAAATGTTGAAATAATGTGGTTCCTGGGTACAAGAGAGAATGGAAATGAGCAAAGATTAGCAGTCTACAAACGTTATAAAAATCCCACGGAGTTACAGACGTATAAACATGTTGAAGTCTCACATTATAAGAGAAAAAAGTGCATTGTCAGTCTTCAAGATGTTTAAGATAATAGGTTGCACAGGAGGAAAAAACTACATGGTTGGCAGCTGCTGCTTCTCCTATTAATCAACAAAGAAACAAGGATGAGTGTGAGCTCTCCTCCTCCACCTCAAGCATCAAAAAGAGCAAAGGGTCAGAAATCAGCAAACTGACTGTTGCAAAGTACTCATGGAAGCAGGAAGAGAAAAGTGGGGCTCTTTGCCCCTGGCTGTTCCTTAATTAGGCTGGATTGTAGGGTTATGGTACAGACTGAAGTGAAAGTGCCAACCTCAGTTACAAAATATTCAAAGACATTCATAAAAATGCACAGTTATGCTATAATACTCTTCTGATTTATTTGCTTTTACATTAATTGCTGTAGCACACTACTGACTTCATGCCTACTAGACTGGTTTGAAAAATGAACAAGTTTTGTGACTCTTTTAAGGAAGTATTTAAAAAAATTGTTCATTCCAAAAGGCTTCAGAATATCTTTTTTTTAATCAACTTTCTATAGACAATCTTCTACTTAAAAAGTATTCAGTGTTATCTTGGCTATGTTTTCCTACTCTATCCTAGCCCTATAGAAAGAGAGAGGAGGAAGTCTGAAGAAAAATAAAGGATCCCATTTCCCTTCTCTCTCAGAAGTAAAAGAAATATCTCACTCCCACGGTACATAAAAACATGTGTGGAAATTAAAAAGTTGTTTTTCTTCCTCACTGAACAAATTCTGTTAAAAAATGGTATTTCTACCCTTTTCATGGGATTTCTCATCCATATGAATTCCTGTATTATGTTTTCATATAAGCACTCTGTAAGTGTGATTTAAGTGCCTTTTTGCCTTCTTTTTAGTTTCAGTATCAGCAAATACAAACCTCAGGAAATCATTTTGTCTAACATATAGAAAAGTAAGCCCTTCACCCAACATGTACTTATAAATACAGAGGAGCTTAATATACGTTCCCAGTTTTAAGTGTTGTAGTCCTTTAAAGATCATTTTCTTTATCATGAAATTTAGCAGTGAAAAGTATATTAATAGAGAGGCAATAAACTCACGGGTTGTTGTGCTTTTTACACCTCTGTCCTTAGAAAATACACATCAATAGACAATTCTGTTGCAGTCTAAAGCTCTGTGCTTGCTCTAACCAGAAGCCTCCCTCACCTTTATAATGCCTCCTCCTTACAATAAGATTCAAGTCTCCAGTTTGCCAGGATAAATTTTAAATCAAGTTCATACAAACCAGCATCAAGTCCTATGGTATCATCATGTGGAAACACTTGTGCCAAGAGGCAGTAAGTTTTTCAAATAAAAATTTGAACAGGGAACCTTGCCTGCACAAATCCTAAAAGTTAGTTGGTTTCAAACTCAGTAATCTGTATGCAGTAAACCCACCTGAACCCATAGGTGTCTATTAACTTAATCCTAATCTCTTCTCTAGCTTTAATCACCGGCATGCAGACTCTCTCAGACCAACACAAAGCTGGCTGACCCTGCAGATGCTTACATTCAGTTTATACTGCTGTACACCCTACAAACGGCTACAGCTGTAAATTATGAGATGTCTGGAACAGTCTTCCTGTACCCAGTGCCAATTCCAGAAACCAGACCAAACCCAATCAAACCAAACCAGGTTTTCGCAATAGCTTGTTTTATTTCTCTTGGAGGCAGCAGCCAAAGCTGTAGCTCACCAGGCTCTGACAGTCTGAGCAACTCAGCCATCCTTGGGAGAATCAGAACAAACTGAAAAAGGCGAGAGCTGTGGGAGTCTATTGAAAGCTGGCCATCCTTGGAGGCCCAGACCCACCACTGGACTAGGCTTTCCAACCCTTGCTGATTGCAGCGCTAATTCTGAACTAGCCAGTCTCTCTAGACTCAGACCTTAACATGGTTTTATAGTTCTTTGCTAGCCTGAACAATGCTCCCAACACTAATCTTAGTTTTAATTACACCAAGGAGTCATTAGCAGTTACAGAGTAACACAAAGCAGGTAGATCTCTGCTGATATATGCATTAGTATTACAATGGTGCCTTTTAAAGCATGTAAACATATTCTTATGTAATCTGAACCAGAATCTGCTCTGGCTGTCTCTGCTGAACACAGACATAATTTTAGGCTTTTTCTGGTAAGTACCAGTCTCACAAACAAAGCCAAACAGCCCTTTCTGGCCTAGCCACAACCTAGTTTATTGGCTTCTTGTCATTTGAACCCCACATTCATCCCTAGCTGCAGACTTAACACAGGTCTAAGATCTAGACTGTCAAGTTGTTAAATCTCCGAAACCTTTTCTCCACATGTAACATTTGGGGAAAATTTGATCCAGACTGGGCTTACTGTTTCTTGCCATGGAACTAAAATGAGAGGTTTTGATAGGTTTTGAGGGGAAGGTGAAACAGGTGGACTGTCCACAAATCATGGAGGTTCTTCCAGGAAATGGCTTTTGCATCTCTATTCCTTAGAAGCACTTGCATAGAAAACCTCAAACACAGCAAATGATTCTACATCCAGAGACCCTCAGGGGAAAGGGACTGAACCAAGTGTCATGCATGACATACATGTCTTATGTTCAAATATTTGCATTAGCATTATTTTGTTCTAGATCTGTCAGCTGGATGAAAGCTTACTTTATTCATAGGGCTGCAAAAACGATTTGCGAGTTTCATCTAAAGAAAATTTCATGTTTTCTCTTGTATGTCTTGTAGGTGTGTATTGTCATATTTTTGGTCCTTAACTTTTGTATGCTCAAAATTAAATTCAGTAGGTAATAGCTGACATGATGGACCAGAATTTCCTTTCTAAATGGCTATGGTAACTACAGCTGAGATCTGCATCCAGCATAAACAGCATATCCATCCTTGAAGAAAATGTGAAATAGAAAGTAAAAGTGAACATGCTGAACAGTATATTAAATTTTCCTTACGAGCTGAAGCAAAATAAATATGCATATTCATTGGGGGTGGGGAAGACTTGAGGACAAGTGACAAATATTAGCAAACAATATAACCTACGTTGAAAGTCTTAGCTGACATTTCCAGAATCTTGTTCTCAATTGACTCTAAAGACCACATACTGCATTAATAGACCTGAAAACTAGTTTTCTGAGACAATTTCAAACCACTGCTATACTAGGCAGCAGTGCAAAACATGTGAGAGCTTCCCAGACTAAAGAACGTTGGTGTAAATATAAAATGAATATTACAATAGTATTTTATGCTGCCAGATATGAAATTATATCATAGATATTTAACTGAAGGCCAGTTAGTTTTTTTAGAATTAGCTTTAATTAGAAATATCATTTTTCAATATTGTGGTAGAAGCATGACCTTCCTTAAACTGCTGTAATCCATATCTCTATTATTACCTTGCTAAATAAATAGGCTGTTTTCTAGTTCCTTTCTGGAATTTCCCCAGACTTAAAAAGTGGTAAATGATGCTTAAATATATCTTATTTTCACATATGAGTCTCACAAAATACTGTCCAAAAGGAAGAGTTTTAATGATAAGGAAGGAAAATATTTTTCTAAGAATCACTGCCTTCCTTTTACAAATAGGTTGCAACACATTGTAGAATTGGATGAATCTTGATCAACCAGAGGCCCCAAACACCTTTGAAGTTACCTGTGCTTTGAACAGGAAATGGAACTATGTGACCTTCAAAGTCACTTTCTGACCTATATATTTTTTCTGTGATATAGGGTTTAAGAAAACCAGGTGGAAAATACTACTTTTAATGTTTATGTCTAAGTCTTTTAGTTACCAAAATAGATTCTAGAACTTAGTGGAAGAGGGTTGTGTTGGTAAGACAGTAAATTAGCAGTAGGAACTTGATGCAAACAGCCTATGTGACATTGCACGGGTCACCTTGTAAATCTTTATTTCAGTTTTTCTATTTGTAGGGTGGAGATAGCAGTCATCTCCACTTCATAATGGTGATCATCCAGTGTGGTGATGAAAGTATTAAAGAGAGAATTAAATACAAGCCTACTTGTAAAATAAGCAAACTGGGTTGAAAATATGGTGGATGTCCCTGTCAGTGGATCTCTCCAATTGCTCCCTTTCTTAAAAGGAAAGGGAAAGCATGACCTAATGCATTTCCATTAAAACACTGATTGATACTAGGGGAATGATTTTTTTTTTTTTTTTTTTT
>NW_020799095.1:92160788-92203070 GCF_003259725.1 Athene cunicularia
TGGGGCTAGGGGTGTGGTGGGTTGACCTTGCCTGGCCGCCAGACTCCCACCTAACTGCTCTCTTGCTCCACCTACTCAACAAGACCAGTGGAAAACTGGATGGCAAAGCTCATGGGTTGACATAAAGACAGGGAGACAGTTTACCAATTACTGTCATGAGTAAAACAGACTCGCCTTGAGGAAGATTAATTTAGAGCCAGTTAAGGATAGAATAGGACAATGAGAAACAAAAACTAAAACACCTTCCTCCCACCCCTTCTTCCTCCCAGCTTCGACTTCACTCCTTCACTCCTGACTCCTGAACCTCCTTCCCGACCATGGTACAGGGTGATAGGGAATCAGGGTCATGGTCAGTACATAACTGGTCTTCTATGCTGCGCTGTCCTCCTCATGCTCTTTTCCTGCTCCAACATGGATCCTTCCCACAGGCTGCATCTTCCTCAGGGCATGTCCACCTCCTCCAGTGTGGGGTCCTCCCCACTGTGGATATCTGCGTCACCATGGTCCTCTCTAGCATCCACAGGGGAGGCTCTGCTCGGGCACCTGGAGCACCCTCTCTCCCTGCTCCTTCTCTCAGTTTGGAGTTCACAGGGCTGTTTCTCACACATTTTTCTCACACTTCTCTCTCAATTCCTGTGCAGCATTAACTTATCCTTTCTTAAATGTTCTCAGAGGCACCCCACCCATGGCTGAGGGGCTCAGCTGTGCCCTGTGGTGGATCCATTGGAACTGCTGTGTCCAGGGCAGCCCCAGCTTCTCCTCACAGAGGCTGCTCCTGCACAATGCCCACCAATGCCTCGCACCTGTGCCCAATACAAGGGATTAAGGAAAAACTTCAGCATTTAAATGCCAAGATGAAGTGAGAAATGGAGAAAATACTGAAGGAGGAAGTGGCATCTATTGAGTTAACCAAGAGGTTGAGGTTTCCTGGTTGAAATAGGGAGCTGCAGGCTGTATAGCAGGGCACCAGAGTCCTGTAGGATACCAGACAGGTTGTGCTGTAGCCAGAGCTCTAGAAGAGTTTTCTAATGGAGGGGGGGAGGATGGCCAACAAAAGAAAACACTTCATAGGTAGAATAATGAGTAGCAACCTTGTTATTTTATTTTCTCTGGGGATTTCTTTTCCCAAAAGTATTAACAGAATCAGTTTAAGAGGAAGATGGAGCAAAAAGAAAGTGGAGGTGAATGAAATTCAAGACTTCTTCATGCCCTGTGGCAGCCCATCCTTGCAGAAATGTACTAGTTAACTTTTCCTTTTCACCGTGAGAGACTTTTGTGTTTCACCTGGATGCACATGAATTAATTTATGTGTCCGCTTACATCCCATGCCAAGCCACTGTCTGACCCAAGGTAACATTATTGACATCTTCTCCACTTTCCAGCAATTAAGTTTCTTCCCGGACAACAATGATAAATCAATTAATTGTCTGGTGATTTAGTTTTAGAAAGATTAAGAGCTGCAGGTAACCAAATGTGTCTGTGATAAGTAGGAAATCTCATTCTTGGCTATGGGGACTGTTGATGAGTAGTTTTGACCATGAGCAAAACGCAGCAGGGAAGGATGATCACAGTTGCCTGCTGCAATAAAGCATCTAAGATATCACTGTTTTAACCGTGAAATCTGTCCTATTTTGAATGTAGTAGGACTTCTTACAGGCTTAAAGTTAAATCACAGTCCTCCACTGAATCTAGGTCAAAATGATGATAGGAAGCAGCTTGCACAACTAATGTGTTTGTACCACATTCTTCTCTGCCTCCAGCTTCAGAAAAGGTGTCAGGTGTTTCCATGCAGCTGCCTCTGCTCAGAGCTGACCAAGCAGACAGAGGAAATACATTAGAAAAGAGTTGTCTGTTTGTGGGGAAATGTTAACTCTTATGTCTCTTTAAAGCGTTGTAAGTGCCCATTAGTGAGGAAGTCAAGGAGTCAGTTGTTCTCAGGAGGGATATATCAGCATTTGCTGCAGTGTTGGTGTTGCAGACCCTGGCATTGTAATGTGACTCGTCCCTCAATTCCTTACGAATCCCTATCAGATCTGGAGTTTATGTGATCCAGAATGTCATCAGGAAACATATAGGGGACCAGATCTGCAAAGGCAGCAAGACACCTGCCTGTCCTAGATCTTCATGTTAAGTAGCTACAGGTTTCCCTCCAGAAAATCTGCATATTTGGCAACTAAAAAGGTGACTATTTTTTATCCATTTCAGGCTGCCTCTATTGCGCATGAAAATGACTCATTTTCTACTTTTCTTTATTGTCTTTGTTATGATGTAAATTTGTTTAGACTGCTATGAATGTGACAGAATGGATGAGACAGATTTTGGCAGGAAATTGCCTGTCTGGGTTTACATGGCATTCCCAGGCACTGACTGCAGGTTCATTTACATCACACAAAGCCATGTCTCTGTTTTCAGAGTCTTAGAGACAAGGAGGCATCTGAGAGACCTGAGGCAAACTCCGAAATGATCTTTGATGTCAGTGGGTCATATAGAAGTTCAGAAAGATCTTTTGGGGGATGGAAAGTGATTTTAAGTAGCTCACCCATGATTTCTGACCTGACAAGGGTGTTTGAAATGTCATATGGAGGAGTTGCAGATTGATTTCAAGTGATTGTCAGTTCAGTCGTGGGTGGGATTTCACATGGAAAAACATGCCATCCCCCAGTGTTAATGAAATTCCTTTGGTGTTCATGAAAAATGTGGAGATTAGTTAATGGTAGTATCTGACCATAATTTGTTATCTTGTGTTTTATTTCTGATGTCTTTTTGATAGAAATAGTACAACTTAGTAGGAAGATGACCATCAGGAGAGATGATCCTTGGACTTTTACTTCTTTATATCTAATTACATTAATTCCTTAAGGGCTGGGTCAGGTAGAGCCTCTTGAATGGGAGACTGCTCCTTGCCTTCCGTTGCTGCTGTTCCTGGTCAAATACAGAAGACAGAAGAAACTTCAAGGGGTCTTGGGAGGAGCTAGAGGAAAGGCTGTAAGCAGTTCCAACAGCAAGACTGCAAGGCTGATGAAAGGAGCAGGGGGAGGCCACTTTTAGGGGAGAAGGAAGGGCTTCTCCAAGCTCCTTTTCTAAGTTGTGCAGAGTTTGCTGCAGCTCAGAAAGTTGCTGAGTGACTCAAACCAAGCCTGGAAGCAAAGACATATGAGGCAATGGGTAAGTTGGTTATGAACCCTTTTATCCATGTTTTTCCAAGTCACTTTGAATTTTCTTTGTTGAAGTTTGCTGTCTTGGTTTATAGTCTAATAAGACTTAACGTAAAAGTCTTGGTACTTATGGGGAGCCCTCTACAGAAGAAAGTCTGAACACATGAACATCTCAGAGCTCTCATCAGCTCAGGAATCCATCACAGGCTTTTAGGACAATTGCTCTTTATGATTTTTCTCTCTGTGTATCTGAATTCTGCCTATGTTTTGTCTGTGTGGCTTTCATTCCCACTTCCTTCTTCTCATTAAAATAGCCATAAAATTGTTCATGTTGATGTTACAGCACAACTGTCAATTACATTACCATCATACATCCGGTTGACACGAGTGGGCTAAGTGAGAGGTTTTCATCTATTTTTTCTTTTCAATGTTCATCAGTACTTGAAACTTAATAACTGAAATTTATGGCGAGTTGCAAAAAAAAAAAAAAAAGTCTAGTGGAATCTTATTTGCGTGTCTGAATTATCTGTTGACTTGCCTGAAACTCAAGTAGACAATGTTCTGTATGCAGTTACATTTACATCTTCTTTGTACTTAAGACCTTCTTTTACCAAAAAATATATATTAAATGGAAAGTTTGAAGAGCTACAATAATCCTACTGTGCAATCCAGGCATAATTTTTCAAGAACCTGAATGACAAGAAATTCCAACTCCATTTTCAGATCCACATGACCTCAGCCACAAGTGACAAATGGATTGCTACTGTAATATTTTACTCATATCCCTTGCCAGGTATTTAGGAGGTTCTGAATAAAACATATTAATTTTCATTTACGGAATTAAATCTATCTGTAGGTACTTAATCAAAAGTTTGAATGGAGAAAAATAGGTATAAAGTTTAAATGTTATTTTTTGAGAAATATTTTTAGCATTTATTTCAAAATAAAGCAATCAAAACTATAAAAATTAAAGGTACATCTAGAAATTATTTAGAAAGGTTGCAGAGTTCATTTTCATTTTATGTAAAAGTAACTTTAATTATCCAAAGGCCTTGATTTCAATAAAGGATAATTTAAAGTGTCAAACTCCAGAGCTGCATTTTAGGCCAAATGCAAAAAATGTAGCACAAAATGTAAATATATTTATGTAATGTGCTCATAAATGATTCAGTGTTTAGACACCAATCTAATTTTGTTTAAACTGTATCACTTTATTGCAGGCTACAAGATTTTAAAGTTTGAATTAAATTAATGGGTAATATAGATTTAGCTTGTGGGTGGGTTTTGTTTTCTTGTTTTTACTTTCTGTTTTCATTATGGGGAAAAAGTTAGCTTTTGGGTGAGGAAAAACTAAAAAGGAATAGAGAAAGTTCTTCCTGAGTTTTTTTCCATTTCACAGTCAATAGCTATGATGGTAAGTCCCCACTTAGAGTCGATGTTCTAACTGTTTTCTTTGTTCTCTCTCCTATACTTAGCATTTTCAGTGGGAAAAAAAAAAAAAAGTAGTAGCCTTTAGTAAATTAAACTAAGCTTCTCAGAGTACTCTCCAAATGGAAATTTTAATAATGAAAATAAATTCTGTGAAAATATGGTTCATGAATTAGTTTAATTGGTGCAGTAGTTCTATGTAGGTGAGTATGACCTGCTATTTGATTGTCTGTATACCAGCCTCAGGGCCACCCTAGATTCTGAGGAGAAACATTTTCAAATTTCCTCTGTTGTACAAAGTTTCAGATTCTCCCAGAGATAAAATAGATCCAAAACAAAGGAAGGCAAATGCCTTAATGTTTCTCTTTCCCTGTGTAAAGGAAAATTGCTGCTTTTGGAAAGAGGAGATTTCTTATTCTTAATCCAAAATATGTCCTTCAATGAAAAGATATGCAAAAGTTTTCCATCCCTAGAGAGAGATGGACTTCAAGAAACAGGAAACAATTCTGGGGACCAAGCCCTCAGTTAACAAGAAAATATTCAGTAGAAAATCCCCAACCAATTCTAAAATAGGTGGTATTTTTCATTTATTTGTTTTGGTTTGCGTTGAGGGGGAGGGTTGTGGTGGTGGTGGTGGATTTGGGGTCTATTTTTGCTTTTTTGAGCTGGACTAAGAACAAAAAGTAACCAACAGAAGGTGAACAGAAAAACACCAGTGAGATGCAGTGCAAGTTACTAGATGTCACTGACTATTTTTTTATGCTTAAAAAAACCCCAAACCCAAAACAAACAAACAAACAAACAAAAAAATTGAGCTGGGACAAACAGCCAGAGGAGTGGCCAACGAAAAGATAACACACGGCAGAGTGGGGAATAACACAATCTTGTGCATATGTGAGCCACCCTGAATGGCCATTTGGGTTAAAAGCTCATGTGCAGAGCTTTCTTTTGACCTATTCTCTGAAAACTGTACAGACTTCAAGAAGCAGCCAATTATAGTAAGTTTCCCACAACAGAGCTCTCAGAGTATGGACAATAAATTTGGAGGTGGGTAAAAACTTGGTAATAGGAAGGAGCCCTGGGTATCTGCTCCAGTCATGTACAACAGGAAAGTGAAGATCAGGGCTATAGGTGGATGGCTCTTAGCTACTTGTATTTTAGCTTGATGTGGTGATTTCCTTTTATCCCTTTGGACAGACTCTGTTTGATTTAACTTACTTGTCATTGGTAAGGAAGAACTGCTAATTTCTGAGCATCCAGACTATGAGATATGGATGTGTTCCAATACTGAATCACAACTGATTTTGTGAAAGCATTTTCCAGCTATTAATTAAAATTAATAAAGTTGACCTATAATGTTTTTCATGCCTTTAAGAGTGTTCCAACATAAATATCTGGAGAGGATATACTTGTTCTGAAAAAAATGCGTGGTGTGTAGAGGAGGAATGTGCTTGACAGTCTTGTTTTGAGCTAAGGAATATTGCTGGCACTGCAACAAACGTATGTAATAGGCCTCAGTAACCACTGAAGCAATGAGGTTGTAGCTTCCAGTAAAAGTGGTGCAAAACACCGTGAATTCTATCTAGATTTTAGAGGAAGGGGATACGTTTTTGAAAGTTAGGTCACAGTGCCATTAGCTCCCTCTTAACATCGGAAAGCACAGACAGGTGACATACCTCCTAGTCTTACATGCTGAAGATTGTTTTATTAATATTTTGAATTTCCAATTGATAGTTTTCTATTTAGGACCACTTGAGTTCTCAGCAGACGTTTCCTCTTGAAGTGTCATCACTCTTTTTTGGTTTTATGTAGCAAATTAATGATATTTTCTTAAAAGAATCATTATTCTCTTCTAAAACATACGGCATTTTACACCATATAAAAATGGAATTTAATACTTGGTGATCCATTGGATATGCTTGTTACTGTTTTCTTCAACATAAAAAATCCTTATTCTTGTATTTTGTCTCTTGTTGCTATTGTTCAGTTTTCAACACTTGGTGCATATCTTCTATTTTGGAATATGACTGTTTTACTCAGTAAAATGACATCAGTTTTGCTGCACTGTAGAATAGCCTTCCTTTTCACTGTAAGCCTAGATCATTGCTCAGAAGTGGTTCTCCAGTATTTCTAAACCAAGATCAGCTGTTGGCTGTACTCTGGAAGCTACAGAAAAGTTTATTTTACTTTCAAAAGCACTTGTGTTTTACCTGCTTTTTTAAAATGTGTACAATGCAGTTTCTTTAATTCACTATATAAACTTGGTTTAATTAATTTTAAGAGTGTTTGTTTCTTGAAATTGTCTCAGAAAAAGGCTACACTGCTCAATACTATTATTTTTGCTTAATGTGCGCGTTGGAGAAGGCCTTTAAAATACGTTTAATGGTCAAGTTGCTACCATCATGTGAAGGTTTCCTTCTACTCAATATTCTCAATGTGTTGCTGTTTCCCCTAACAGGAGACTCTCTATGTGTAACTGTGCTGAAGAGAAGACTAGAGTCATGTCTTCTGTGTAATAAAGTCTCAGTAATGGAATAAGAATTTATCGTACATGTGAGAAATTTTAGTTAAAATATAACAAGTATTGTGCAGAAAAAAAAATATTAAAAAAAAGATAGCCATCCAAATAGAGGTGTTATTTGTTAACATTTAATATTTGTATTGTAATACTATAAATGTTTCTGAAGGAAATGAGAAAATCTCAGCAGGACTTATCTCATCGGCAGGTTCCATCCATTTAGACAGATTTGAAACCTCCTCTTGTAAACTAGGTTGCCTGTGGTGACCTAGCCTCCCTACTCCTGTCCCAGCTTGAGTTCCTTGTGCACTCAGAACTGCACAGAGCATTTCACTGGCGGTTCCACAAGGCCCTTGTGCAACGGCTGTACTTCTTCCCTATTCCTACTCTGAATATTGTGTTTGTTTTCATTCTTTTGCCTCTCCCTCTGAGCTGACCAAAGGAAATGTGCCTTATGATTTCAGTCATTCGGAACCAAATAACAATAGCTTTTTACGTCTCTTTTGTAGATCTGTTTTCCTGAATTCAGGCTTGAAGTCTTTGAAGACCACCTCTGACAGTATGAAACTTTTCATAAGGGGAAGTTTTTGTCCTTTTATTTTACTGTTCTTTTTTGTGCTCCCAGCATTTTAATTACAGTCTGGTTATTACCGCTTTTCCTGTTGTTCCCCAAAATGAAATCTGTGGGAGACAAAAATAATTGGAAGCATGATAAAACTCAAAAGAAACTGAAACTGAGGCTATGATCTTTTGTTTGCTTCTTTCTGTAAACTCTTAAATCTGATAGGCAGCAACTTCAGACATTAGCATCTGACTAGTCTGAATACTCCTGACATTTGAAGACATCATAAATAACCATTTAACATAACAGACCTTTGAGATTTGAACAGTTCCTGAATAAAACTGTATATGTGTCAAAAATTGAATGTGGTGGTTTCACTTGTTTACTCAGGCTTATTCTAAAAATGTAATTTTAATTTTAACTTCAGACTTAGAGACAGGTATTACTTATTACAAAAAACTGAAGACAGTTTTTTGGAGGAGGAAAGAAATCTGCCATTGAAGTGAGAGTGGAATGAGTTGAACTTTGTCACACTATATAAGGTCAGATACTCGAGAAATAGTTGGGATATCTGGAAAGCTTGTGCTTCAGCAGTCTTTAGCAGTTGTGCTAGACTGTTTTCTTCAATTTCTTGTATTATACAGTTTTTTTTTTTTTTTTTTTTTTTTTTTTTAGTTAGTAGTGTGTTAACATTTGTATGATACAGGGTTAATGAGCCTTGTCATATAGCTGCCTAAAGTCCTATTACACTTGTGCCATTATTAAAAACATCTCCTCTCATGATCAAAACAATTGTCTCTGAAAGAGCTATAAAAAGGGATACATTGCATATTAACAATGTCGGTTTGGGCAAGATATGTTTTAATAACATACATACCAAAAGAAATAATCATTATGCACAGTCTTTAATTAACACAATTGCTTTTAAGTGTTGATAGTTAGGATTAATGATGTTGATTATAAAGTGCCATTTTTTCTGCCACAAATATAATTCAGGGTTTAGAAACTGAGCACTGGGGTCCCAAGATTAATTTTCCCCAGGGCAAAGCAAAACATTATGTTGACTCAAACTCCTTCCATTTTCATGCCGGAATGACATAAACATTATTTTATAATTTTTTTTTTGTTGTCTTTACCTAGTTTAGTATGTAAATTGCCATTATCTGAGGCTTGTGCTCCTTTCAGCTACAATATCTTAGTGTAACATTTATGATCATTGTTCAATTTTAATGTTTTGGATTAGTTGAGAAATAGAAGGAAAAAAAAAGGAAATAGATTGTCCATATAATTCATGCAAATTAGGGGTTTTATTAAATTGCATTCCAGTCAGCCCTTAGTACTTTCTGAAGGCAAAAGTGGAAAGCACATGGAAGAGCCTTCTTCAAAATCACTCAATGATGCCAGCCCCTAAGGTGCTTCTGATGTTCATATTTCCATTGAGCACCATAGTATTCAGCCTATAAACTCCCACTGAAGACAGAGGGAGAGACATTACAAGCTAAAAGTTCTGCTTTCCACACCTTTGAAGATGGTACCCTGTCCTGGTTTTGTCTGTGATTCAGCTAATATTTTTGGTTTTCCCTCTTAGTAGCGAGAACAGTGCTGTGTTTTGGATTCAGGATGGGATTTGATATGAGAAGAATGTTGATAATGTACTGATGTTTTTAGTTGTTGCTAAGAAATCAAGGACTGCTCAGTTTCCTATGTTGTGCTAATGTACAGGTATACAAGAAGCTGGGAGGGAACAGAGCCATAGCAACAGATCCAAATTGGCCAGTAGAATATTTCATATCATATAGCGTCATGCTCAGTATATAAATGAGGGTTGATCAGGAAGCTCACTCTGGCTTCAGGGATAGTGGTTTCAGGATTCTCTCTTCCCTGGGGTCACTAGCCAGGAATGGGCTGGGCATTGGTCAGCAGGTGGTGAGCAATGACGTTGTGCATTACTCGTTTGTATTTTCTGTTATAACTATTATTATTGTAATAATTATGATTTAAATTTTATTTTGTTTCAATTATTAAATAGTTTTTATCTATACCTGCGAGTCTCCTTACACCTACAAGTCTCCCCCCCATTCCCCAGGGGTGGGGGACAGTGAACAAGCGTCTGAGTGATGTTTGGCTGTCAGCCAGGTTTAAACCATGATAATCCCAAAAGGATAATGGGAGCAAACCCATGTCATCCTTTTCTAATGCACATCTTTACCCCACATTATGGCTATTCTGTGAAAACAGCACTGACAAGTTCAGGCATGAAAGATGCAAGATGCCACCTATTTCATAATATCTCTTCTGAAGATATCAAGTCAAGTCTTGGTTGTTATCCACAAAATGTGAGGGCTAACCTAACAAACTGTGATAGTGTTACAATGATGTGCTGAAGATAATCATGGATGTTGGTCTCTTGGGTTTTCTCAGTATCTTGAAATGAAGGATGGCTGTGTTTTCTATTCTCTTTGTGTTGCTGCTCTAAGCTCTACAATGGTGATTTATAATTCATAAGTTAAGGAATATGAACTCTCTGCCCTGATTATTTATAGAACTGACTCTACATTTTTTGATAAGTATTTTAAATTAATAATGTAAAAATCTATTGATTTTATTTATGTGTTTCATTTAATATACAGGAATACTTGTTGGGCCATTTATGGAATAGTAAAAATAACTCAGAGGGATAGATGATGGCTTACAGTTAAAGTCTGCATGGGAGAGGACTTTGGAATATTGTGATTTTAAATTATTACAACTTTTGATCCTCAAGGCAGGGCTGCATACACACACTTGGAAGTGTTTGAATTGAAGTGTTGCACCAAGTTAACTCATTTTTTGTTGATGAGTTAGCATTCACCAATCAAATTAGACCTTTACATTATGAGATGCAACAGCCGAACACAATGAATGCTGTTGTCGGTTCTTACAAATTTACAAGTCCTGTGGCTGTTTTATTTACTTTAAATATTGATTATAGGAACCAAGTGCTCCTTGAAGAAAACCAACACCAGATTTAATCTAAGTCAAAGAGAAGCTAGACATTGTTCAATATTCTGAAAAAAAACCCCCAAACATTTCAGATAATATAAACAGGAATTTTTTTCTGGTCTCAGTGGTCCTCTGGTCTATAACAGCATCTATCAGCCAAAATGATTTGTCAGCTTTCTTGGCTTGCTGTGATACATACCCATCTACTGACCCATTTTCTATTGAATCTGTGGGCTGGTATTTTGTTAGTTAGTACAACATTCTAAATATTATGAATGGAGTAAATCTTAAACTGTGTTGGTTTTGTATTTATGGTTTTGAAAATATGCAAGCTTAATGATGAGACTTTATTTTGTAAGATATTACTGAGAGCAAATAAACTAGCTCTAAAATGAGTGTGTTTAAGTTAAGAGTTAGTATGGTGTGTTTCTGTTATTTCTGAATTACTTGTATTGCCTTGTGACCTACCTTACACTCCTTGGCAAGCCAATCAACTTAAGTCAAAAAAATATCAAAATGCAATTTCTAGTATTTTTTGTGGACCAAACCTAGATTAGGGGAAAAACTCATGTACCAGAAGAACTCTGCAGAGAATAGAAACCCAAATGTAGGTCAAAGAATAATTTATTTGCTTCAGTACATACTTCCTGTCTACTATGACATTAATTAGCAGACAGTAATAATTACTACTAATTGCTCATAATGGTGTTCTCTCCAAATTCTACTATGACAGCTAGCTAAAGCTAGTCACAACTTTTTATTTTCTGAACTCCATAGAAGATGCTTTTCCTCCTTTCTTCAACATAAATGCAAGCATTAAAGGACGTGATACTAGAAATGCTTCAGATACCAGAGTAAGGAGGTACACATGGTTTCACTAGGCAACTTTACCTTTTACTGCCTGATGCTGATGCTGGACTTTATGCTGTTTTTTCTGTGCATGAGCTGAAATGCTCGAATTGCTACATGTGAATCTGAGGAGTGCAAGTAGTAAAACTACACGTAATTATTTTTTTTTTCATATTTTAAATATCTTAATATCTCTTGCAAGTCAGACTTCTATCTGGAGTTTGTGTTCATGGGTGGAAATATTGTTTATTTTTATTTTGTGTCTTCCCAAACAAATTTCATAGTCAAATGCTTGTATGAGCTAGAAAATATACTTCAAGCATTACTACTCTGAGTCTTAGTATCGTGCAGCCAAAGCCAATCAATAAGTTTCCTGTAGAAGGATTCACTTAAAGTATCTTACTGATTTCTTCATAAGGTAAAAATCTATTTCTAATTTCCTTTGCTCTTGCTAACTTATATGCTATTTGAAAGGCATTTTAATCTTGCAGTGACTATTACATTATAAACCAATATCTTGGAATACCTACCAAGGGGAAGACTTTCAGTGTCTTATTTTTAAGCAGTGTAAAGGAGAGAATTTTGATACTTCTAATACTTACAAGAGCAGCAAAGGAAATATTTCCATATCTAACTGCACTCATTCTACATGTTTTGGTCTCTATGGGCTCAGTTAATACTACAAGTTAGACAATATTATCCGATCATGAGTGTTGGAAGTAACAAATCTGATTTCATCTTTTCTTATTAATATTACAGTAATAACACTGGATATTTATTTCATTTATGTTAGATCATCTACTGGCATTTTCACATTAGCAGTGGTCCCTGGAGTCAGTTCTCAGGTAGAGAGAGGTTAAGGCAGCATCTCTGAGACGCAGCTATTTGCTATGTGTACTACTACGCACTGTTACATGTACTGTGTACGTTTTAGAAATTAGTTGTATCATCAACACTGCTAAGTAGCAAGCCTCTTTTTCTTTTTTCCTCTACAGCCTAGGCTGAAAGACTCCATCACTCCAAATGTTAAACTGACAAGAAAGGCAATTATGTGTTAATTAGTTTTGTTGATTCAACCTGCTGTGATTCTTGGACTTTGCTTGCTACCTTGTTTGTGCTTTGTCTTTTTCAGAACAGCCGCAAATCTTGATTTATTTTGCTTGTACAGTTTCCTCTAACCACAATATTTTTATGAGGAATCAGGCACCCACATTCATCTTTCTTATTTTATCTATATGATCTATATGATTTTGATCCTTTTTTTGTTTTGTTTTGTTTTTGTGTGTTTTTTTTGTTTGTTTGTTTGTTTTTCAATCAGTTATGTTGTTCTTTTTTATTGCTGCCAAGGTAGCCATTCCATATAGAAACCCACAGCATTGAGCTAAGGGCTATAAATTTGTAGCGTTATTCTTAATATCATGCTTCAGTTTATGTGGTGTTCTCCTCACCTTCCTCCAAAGTAAAAAAGATCTAAACCCAAAATCCTTGCTTGAACCTTAACACAAGAAGTTTTTTCCTTCCCTTTATAGTTGTCAGGCCATTCATACTTTTCAGAATGAATTTTATCTAGCAGTTAATTTAATTTTCTTCACATTTATTTATCTGCCTTTGAGAGGGTACCAAAAGTCTCAAGTAGGTTTAGAAAAAATGAAGAGCTTTAATTGTCAAAAATCATTCGGGAGAGTGATGCACTGAGATAGCTTTCTATTTGCCAATTTCCACCTTTTTCAGTCAGATGTGGAGATGCTTCTAATGTGCATTTCATCTGGGAAAAGTACTGATAGACTATCCTTCTCTAGTGGCTGCAATATATATTGACAGCTTACTTAATTATATGGCAGGGTAGCAGACAGAGTCCATTATGAAGAGAAGAAATCAAAATTCCAACCTGGGATTTCCCTGTGGTTTTCTCAAACGAAACATTGTCAGATAAAATATGCACTATTGTCAGATAGACAGAAAACTCCCTCAATCTGTTAATTTAATTGGAAGGAAAAAGGAAAACCTGAGTTATAGTTTTCAGGACTCTTCAGGCTCAATGCATGTTCATAATAATATGTCCTACCTTGCTGTTTGATTTAGAGTGCAAGCCAGTAGGGTATGCCTGGAACATGTTCCTTTTGTTGCCAATAGAAAATGCTAAATGGGTCTCAGAAATAATGACTTTCACAGAAAAAGGAATCATTTCTAAGATATCAATGCTAAGAGCAGTTGAGGCCAGAGAAAAGTTTGAGCTGAACTTTTTCACTTTATGGTCATTACTGATGACACAAAGCTCTAACAAGACAGTGAGCTTTTCATTAAAAAAAAAAAAAAAAAAAAAAAAAAAAGCAGCTCAGTTCTAAGATGATACCATATCACTTCAAGGAAACCATTTAGAATTAGTTCCTGGTCATGTGCAGTATTTAGTTGCTGAAGCTGTGGCCAGGCTCAGGAAGGACAAGAGTGATTGGGAGGACCCAGCACAAATTCACCAAGGGCAAATTGTGTCTGGCCAACATGATTGCCTTCTGTGATGAAATTTCTGGCACTTTACAATGGGAGACCCCTCAATGTTGCTGACCTGGATTTCCTCAAAGCTTTTGATATGTTCTCCTATAGTATACTTCTAGGCAAATAGATGAGCTATGGATGGAACAGATGGGTAAGAGGTTTGACGGAAAACTATCTGGAGTCCTGGCTTGAAAAAGTTGTGATCAAAGCTACAAAGTCTGTGTTGAAGGTGATTACTAGAGGCATTTCTCAGATTGCTACTGGACCAAACTGGGGAGAGTGTTTAATATTTCGGAGTGCAGAGCTGCCGATCAGACAGGCTAGAGAAGTGGCTGACAAGAATCTCAAGAAGTTCAACAAAAGGACATGAAAAATCCTACAGCAATTATTCGCCTCTATCCAGTGCTTGTGAGACTGTAACTGGAGAAATGTGTCCACTTTGGGGCTCTGCATACTGGAGTGCATCCACCAAAGAGGCACCAAGATGGTCAAGGCGCTGCAGCACATGAAGTGCAAGAAGTGGCTGAGAGAACTCACATTGTTCAATCCTAAAAAGGAAGATCTAGTTGCTGTGTTCAAATATACCCTAATAAAAGATATATTTGAAGATGGATCCAGATTCATCCTGGAAGGGCAGAGTGACAGGATGAGAGGCAACAAACAATCCCTAACATGTATTATTCCAATTACATATTAGGAGAATGTTTTTACTGTGATACAGTACAATACAGGTGATTACCCGCCTGATCTAAATTTTCCCTGCTGTGAGAAGAATGTTGAACCAGATAACCTCCAGAGGTCACTCCAACCTAAATTATTCAGTGATTATATGCTAAAACATTTTTTTTTTCTTTCTGTGTGACTACTTAACTAATATTCAAACTCATGAAGATAGCCTTTTGTTAGAAGATATTCATTTGGGTATTTTACTAACACAGATCTGTTTATGTAGACAGAAAATACAGAGAGAATGTACTATTTCTTTGAATCCAGCAGGGGCAAATACCAGAAGGCAGTTTCTCGGCAAATAGTTCAGATTTCCTTTTCTGTCCAGCTCTGTTGAAAGAATTCTCTATCTTCCTTATGCTACAGTTCCTCTTCCCCCAGTATTTCTAGGGGGGTTTGTTTTAAGCACACTCCAGCTGACACGCCACTCTTGCTTTCCTGAACCATTCCCAAGAATCTGAGTGAGCTGGCCCTTTCTCCACCTTTCCTTCCTTCTGGGCAGTGATTATGTCTTGTACCATGTAATCCCTAAAAATGTTTTTGCTTTGTTTGAGGGTTTTCTTGTCTGGGTTTTGTTCTGTTTGTTTTGTTTGTTGGGGTTTGGGTTTTTATTTTTTTCTTCTCTTAAGCAAAAAGAAAATCAGCTGACATTCTTAACTGTCTGGTTAGAAAATATTATTTATCTTGAGATTGGGTGGAAGACAAATTATCATAATTTAGGTGAAACTAGAAGCCTTGACATTTTGTAACTCCATGATGTCCTTATGGAAAAGTTGACATTCTCACCGGAAGATGTGAAAATAATAAGAGCCCCTCAGACAGGCAATTGACTTACCATTGCATCAAAATTATATCACAAGATGGAAATTTCACTGTGGATATGTTTTCTTATTGTGATAAGATCATTTTAAACCACAAATTCATATTCATTCTACACATAACAACAAGTTCTTTCAAGGTCTGTGAATGTTCAGAAATTAAAGACATGATTGTGTAAAGTCATCAACAACCTCCATAAAAATATACTAGAAGTATATCTCTATTCTTCAATAAGAAGTTTGTTCTCTTTGTTGCTCTTTAGGTTTGTTTGAGGCTTTTTTAAGACATTCATAAAATGCCACAGGCTTTCAGAATTCAGTAACACAAAAAAGCGCACCAAAGAAACATTAAGGTGTTTCTTTCTTATTTTAAGATATAAGCAATCTCTGTGTAGACAGAAGGTTTGTAAAACTGCCATAAAATAAGGAAAATTTAGATTAATATGATGGTTTTCTTACTTTTTACTGTCATACTTATGTATAGTTTGAAAATAAAAACCAAATAGGTGAACTGAAACAATTTAACTCTACAGTTCCTTGCCAAAAAGGCCAGCTCTTCTCATTCTTCCTGGCGTATAGCTCCACATTCCAAATAAGATAAATATTTATAGTATATTTTAATAGACGTAATTTATTGAGTACTTTTTAAAATCATTGGTGCATAACTATTTTTTTTTTTTTTTTTTTTTTTTTTTTTTTTTTTGTGTGGTTCATTGCTCTCTGGTTGAATGTTTGATTCGTATCTGCAATAATTGTATTGTGTAGGAATCCCCTAGTTGGACTGTAAAGGTTGGTATAATTATTTCATCTCAATCATTTTTAAGGCATGTATGTACATGTCTTGTTGGCCACTCATACTTCAGCACCACATGGCTCCTCCAGTTTGAACTGTTAGCAGTAAAAGGCCTACCCTGATTTTTAATATCTTTACTTGTATAACAATTTCCTCCCCTCGCTCAAAAAGGAGTGCATTCTGACATGAAAGTGAGATGTGAGTGAAAAGTTCTCAGGTGATTTTTTCCTTTACAAGAACAATAATTTTATCAAACTTTACACACACTGATTGGCATACAGAGTGATGGTTATACTGTAAGGTTATTGCAGAACAGAAATTGGGTGTTGGAGAAATATTTTTCTGGTTCTCCATATTCTCATTCTGGGTTTTTTTGTTTGGGTTTTTGTTTGTGGTGTTTTGTTGTTTGTTTGTGTTTTTTTTTACATTATCTCTGAACATTATACATAGATAGTGAATTTCTTTAGGAAGATGTGGTTCTGTAGACAAGTTATAGTTGGGTCTATATAGTCAGCTTTTTTTTTTTTTTTTTTCTTTTGGAATGCAAAGAGTAGTCATTCAGTTATGATAATATTCACATTTGGTCCAGAACATGATCTAGTATTTTTAACTGTCACATGAGCATGCTACAGATAAATCCTTAGTATATATGCAAGAAATGTGTATTTCTCTTCTGATACAAACTTTCGAAAAAGAATAGTTAATCTTCAACCTTGATAATGTGAGTATAAGATTTGACTTTGTGGAGTCAGAATTTCATCCCCAGAGGTAAAATATTGAAGGACTTTCTCAACATCGCTACAAAATGTTTTTCAGAACAGTATTTAAGCAGAAATATTTTAGTTATGCAAATGATACTTCATTTCAAAACATTAAAGAAAAAAGCCTGATCTGAACTCCTTGCACTTTCATGGGGAAAAAACACTGCTTTCAGGCATGTTGTCTGTGTTTTTCTTGTTTTAGTGTATCAGAGCAGAAGTTTTGCCAAGAAAAATAGGGCACAGGTGACCATAGGATAATTTTCATGTTCCTTGAAGCATAAAATATTTCTAGATTTCATATCATAACTTTGCTTTGATATTGCTTGTTGATATTTATGAAAAGCAGAAATGGAAATACATTCTGAAATAAATACAGAATGTTACTTCTTGGTATAACCTTCTTCATTATTGAAATAAAAACTACAAGCAGCAAAAATTTGAAAAGTATTAAGCTCTTAGAAATTATTTAACTCAAAAAAACAGTATTCAATCTGCAATAGACTTTGTTTTAAAAATTATAAAGAATTGCTGATGAACATCTGGAAGTAATTACACAGTAATGTGTTTCCTATCATGTCATTCATGAAGTGCAAAAAATGACACAAGGTTTCAGCAATTATTTGTGTTTTCATATGTATATATAAATTTGTTACATTTATACATATATTACAGCTTGCACATATGTAAATAAGTATGTGTGAATGTGTAAATTTTAAAGTCTGTATGTGTCTATACATGAATACATGATGTTGCAGTGCCATGCGTTTCAGTAAAATACATTGAGGGACCATATTAAACCAGCTTTCTTAATTACCAGAAAACCATCTGTGCAGATCTTTGAAGAAATAATTCTTAAATGTAATAATTGTTTTATGTTTAGGAACAGTCTACTTTTAGAGACCATTATTTTGGACCGCGCTGGATTTAAAAGCTATGCTTACACCTGTCAAGAAAACAGGAATTGCTCTTGTTCAGACAGCCTCTGCTTTGCAGAAAATGAGATAAGTATGGTACAATATGCATGTATGTTTGTGTACACAAGAATGAATTTCTGTAAAATAGTACAGCTTCTTTTTTGTCTCACAACTTCATGTCTCTTGAACTACTTTCATTCTTGGACCAACAAAACCAAATCAAATCTGATCCTTATGGGCCTTTCATACAAAGTTACTGGACAACAAACTGAATTCTAGGGACACATTACCAAAAAGTAAAGTTCAAGTAATACAGATATTTTAACAAAAGTTTCAAAACTTCTGTGACAAAAAGTTAAAACTAAGTGAGAAGAGCAACCGTAGTGTCCTGGACTATTTTGCTGGATTAGAAATGGTGGCTTGACCATTAAATATATATAAACATACCTTAAATATGCATATTTTAAAGAGCAGCTTATGAGATAAACTAGAGATTTTATGTTGATATTGATGTTAACACAGTACAGACATCCTGATAATTGTTGGAATACAACAATAGAAAGACAAATTAAGTTGCAGAGAAGGACTTATTTTTTAGGTTTATAAGGAGGAAACATAGATTTCCAGCATTTTGGTTTAACGTTTACATGTTCTGCTCTAGAATATACACTTTTTATACAAAACTAGGCAGCTATTTATAGATTTGGCCCCTGGTATCTTTCAGGGGATAACACAATAAACACACAGATTTTAGGAGTAGGACATGATAATTTAAGTGTATATAAATGTATGTGGTGAGCATATGTCTTCTGATGTCTGTAAAAATATTTGTTGCCATGAAAATGCAATGAGTGACTTCCTTTTTCTCTCTTCTCTATAATTTCATTTCCCTCAGAGAAAAGCAGATGTCAGCTCCCTGAAAGAGAAAATGATGTTTGTTATCATAAATAGTGGTTGTCAAATCATTACATCCCTCAATCTGGCTCAAGCTGAATGCCCTACTTGGAGTCTGTGAATGAAGATGATACGAAAAACTTTGAACATTATTATCCTTATCCTTTCTGGGTCTTTCAGAGGAAGCAGAGTTCTCTTCATTCTCAGCCACAGGAAGATAAGAAGAGTGTAAGCATGTGCCAGAAAGTAAAATCATATGGTTTTCCTCCAAGTGACATTGCAGTCATAGATTGAGTCTCTCACTTCTTCTGGGTGCATCTACGTTAACATTTTAGCTTGAATAGGTAGCTGTGCTTAGATTGTTTTGAAAGCTGTGATTTTTGAACTACTTTTGTCCTCCAAGTGGAGCAACTTCAGGAGGGTGTGAGCTGGATTTCTTTTGAATGAAGCTGTTCTGGAAGATGCTCTCTAGGACTACATTAAATGCCCTCCAACAGCTATTGGGAAATCAGGCTGCTGGACCAAACTGAAACAAGTCTAAAGTAAACCCCCATGAAAAACAGGTAGTGTGGAAACTGGATCCTTAGCATCATCTGTTTCACTTGGTAGATTCACTGTTACTGAGCTACTTGCTGGCATAGACATAACCCTTGTATCCACTCCTCTACTGGAAAGTTTTCCAGGAATGAAAAAACTTTAATTCTCCCTTCATCCCTCAACTATCACTAGTTTTAATATTTTAATTAGGCTAAATACAGGCATTCTGTTTCTGAATCAGGGACTGTTAGCTACATTTTAAACTTCTTTGAATTTATCTACCTCCTGGATCTCCCTGTTCAAGATCAGCCATTCACTCTAATCTTACTGGACAAATGTGGCCACGTAAAAGACAGCAAGAAGAAATATAATATAAACTGTAAGCAGCCTTCTGCAACCCAACCCCTTTCTAGTATAAGTTTCAACCACATGTCAAAGTTAAACCTCGTCCGTTTGATTCAGAGGTGTTGTAACTACAGACAGTCTAAGATAGATGTCTACACTTCGTACTTGAATTTGAAAATTGTATTCATTAGCAGTACCTACTTAAGTTAGCATATTATCTGAATATTCATCTGACTTAGGTTAAATATCAAGATTCCTAGCTTTCTATTTCTGGGTTAGAGTGTAATATTAATATGACAAAAGTCCATCTCTGTTTACAAAAGCTGAAGATGCTCTGTCACTGAGTAGAAAAGTAATAATTTAGCTTTCCTAAGTAGCAGCAATTTTTTTTTTTTTTTTTTTAAAAAGCCTATTTGTTCATCCTTTGCTCTCTCCTTTCTAGGAATGTTGTGAAGAATCACAGAATCACAGAACTGTCTAGGTTGGAAAAGACCTTGAAGATCATCCAGTCCAACCATTAACCTAACACTGACAGTTCCCAACCACACCAGATCCCTCAGCGCTATGTCAGCTCTACAGCTCTACTCCTAAACACCTCCAGGGATGGGGACTCCACCGCCTCCCTGGGCAGCCCATTCCATCACCTAACAACCCATTCTGGAAAGAAATGCTTCCTGACATCTAGTCTAAACCTTCCCTGATGCAATTTGAGGCCATTACCTCTTGTCTTATAGCTTGCTACTTTGTTAAAGAGACTCACCCCCAGCTCTCTGCACCCTCCTCTCAGGTAGCTGTAGAGGGCGATGAGGTCTCCCCTCAGCCTCCTCTTCTCCAGACTAAACACCCCCAGTTCCCTCAGCCGCTCCCCGTACGACCTGTGCTCCAGACCCTGCACCAGCTCCGTTGCCCTTCTCTGGACACGCTCGAGTCATTCAATGTCCTTTTTGTAGTGAGGGGCCCAAAACTGAACACAGGAATCGAGGGGCGGCATCACCAGTGCCGAGTCCAGGGGTCAGATCCCCTTCCCTGTCCCTGCTGGCCACGCTATTGCTGACACAAGCCAGGATGCCATTGGCCTTCTTGGCCACCTGGGCACACTGCTGGCTCCTGTTCAGCCGGCTGTCAATCAACACCCCCAGGTCCCTCTCTGACTGGCAGCTCTCCAGCCACTCCTCCCCAAGCCTGTAGCACTGCTGGGGGTTGTTGTGGCCCAAGGGCAGCCCCCGGCATTTGGCCTTATGGAAACTCCTCCAGTTGGGCTCAGCCCATGGCTCCAGCCTGTCCAGGTCTCTCTGCAGAGCCTCCCTACCCTTTAGTAGATCAACACTCCCACCCAACTGGGTGTCATCTGCAAACTGACTGAGGGTGCACTTGATCCCCTTGTCTAGATCATCAGTAAAGATGTTAAACAGGAGTGGCTCCAACACCGAGCCCTGGGGGACACCACTCATGACCGGCTGCCAACTGGATTTAACTCCGTTCACCGCAACTCTTTGGGCCCGGCCATCCAGACAGTTTTTTACCCAGCGAAGCGTGTGCCCATCCAAGCCACGAGCAGCCAGTTATGCCAGGAGAAAGCTGTGGGAAATGGTGTCAAAGGCCTTACTGAAGTCAAGGTAAACAACATCCACAGCCTTTCCCTCATCCAATAAGCAGGTCGCCCTGTCATAGAAGGAGAACAGGTTTGTCAGGCAGGACCTGCCCTTCATAAACCCATGCTGACGGGGCCTGAGCATCTGGTTGTCCATTATATGACTTTTAATGGCACCCGAGATGACCTGCATCATGACCTTCCCTGCCACCGAGGTCAGACTGACAGGTCTGTAGTTTTCTGGATCATCCTTTCTGCCTCTCTTTAGATGGGTGTCATATTTTCCACTTTCAGTCCAATGGGACCTCCCCAGTTAGCCATGACTTCAGGTAAATCATGGACAGTGGCTTGGTGAGCACATCTGCCACCTCTTTTAGCACCCTTGGGTGTACAGAATCAACCCATCCGGTCCCACAGACTTGTGTGCATCCAAGCAGTGCAGCAGGTCTCTGACCCCCTCCTCTTCAACTGTGCTGACCTCAATCTGCTTCCCCTCCCCATCTTCCAGCACATGGGGTTGGGTGTCCAGGGAACACCCAGTTCCACTGCTAAAGACTGAGGCAAAGTAGGTGTTGAGCACCTCAGCCTTTTCCTCGTCCTTAGTTACCATGTTTCCTCTGCATCCAGTAAAGGAGTTAGAATGTTCCTTCAAAGAGTATGTGCACAAGGCAGTTTGGATACCAAAAGCTAACTCAGTTTCTGGAATCAGTTTAGCTGCAAGCTAAATTATCCAATATGGAGCTCTACTAATTTTACCATTGCCTGACTCACTTCTGTGAAAGTTCAATGCTTTGCTTCATGTATATGTTAATGTACCTTGTTTCCCTTAACTTCTTTTCCTCTAACTTATCCTAATGTACTATAACATGAGTTGTTTTTCTCCTGTCTCACTTATTCCGCCTCTGTTCCAAATTTCTGCACACTAGTCAGTTCTTGTCTTACCAAGCTCAGGTCGTCCTCCCTGAGCAGTTTCCTTAAATATAAGAAATATATCTCCAGCCAGTGATCTGATTAAATCTAATGTGTGTGTTTGGATAAGGATGTGTATACATGTATATAGACATGAAGGGACAGGCACTGAGATCCTCATTCTGGCTTCCTTTACCAATATGTCTGTTTTGCAAGTGTTATTCTAGTTTTTGAGTCTTCTGTTGTATGTGGAAGGCCAATAAACCACACCAGATGAGTTTAAAGTGTTGAAAATAACTCTATATGATACCTGCCTATATACATGCATTTCTTTAAATGGAAATATGACTTTTTCCCCCTTCTCTTCTCTTTATATTACCATAATGTGAGGCACATAATAATCGTAGTGTACATGGGGGGAAAAAAAAAAAAAAATAAAACAAATCAAATAGTATGACAGTGGGCTTTTAAGTACCATCATTTGCTTCAATGAAAATACAAAAGTACCTTTATTCTTTTGTCTATGTGCCAGCTTCCCAGCTGCCTGCTTTGTGGGTCTCCAAGGGGTTTATTTTAGAAATGTCAATCCATAATACACCTGCAGGTTGGGCATACTTTGAGATGAAAAAAAAAAAAACCAACCCCAACAAAACACAACCAAACCAAAACCCAAAAAAGAAAAAGAAAAACACAGATTTTTCATGCAAGTAGAACTAGAAATACAAATTTGCCTAACTGAAGTTGTGCGTTTGCATCTGGTATCCAGCCTCTTAGTGGTCATGTACTCTAGGAGCATAAGAAGAGGATGGCCTTTTTGCTTGTAGTGCAGTGATACGTTCTGCAAACCAATGAAGCAGGAATCCCTTTTCAAACGTTTATGAACTGTTTCATACTGAGGAGAGGTGATGTGTCTGTATAGTCTCTATATCAGCAAACATTATATGTCTTAAAACTAGTCAGCCAATATACCATGAAAGACAGGGAAAAAAGCTGGAAGAAAGAGAGCGAGTTGTCCATAGCCAGAAATACTACTATATTTTTATACATTAACAGCATTTGTAGAAAAAGTGAGAGAACTCTAAAAAACCCCTAGGTTTCTACACATTAATTACCTTGCTGCCTTTCATTAAATTAGTTCCTTGTTATTTCTCCAGCATATTAACCTAAACCTGTAGCTGTACTTAGGGTGTAAGTGTACTCAGATTTGCTGGTTCTCACCATTTACCCTTTAGCGTGACATTTTTTGGTGCAATTATTCTGCTCTGAAAATGATCATAAGATTTATTTGACTTGGAAAGATCACTCAGCTTATTCCACAAATATCAAGATTTTCATGTTTTAGGATGGGTGACAGAAACCATGTGTGGCCAGTGCGTGAATGGGAGTGGTATGAAATCACACAATGCTATCAAAATCACTGGATTTCTTAATGAGCATTGCCTGTTAATAAGTACTTCTGGGATCGGTTCTGCTTGTCTCTGATGACTAGCAACCTGCTACCTCTTTTTGCACATGAATTAGAAAATGTTTATTATGTGGTAAATCACAGTCCATAATTGGTGTCCACTCTCTACTACAGTGGCCATCACTGTATGGTTAATTAACCTAACCTATCTTCTATTCTGACAAGCTCTCAGGGTTTACCCTTTTTATTAATGTACCCTATACTATTTGAGTAGCACTTGTTGATGATATACTGATATTGTCAGGGCTGGTTTTCCCTTTTTTTTTTTTTTTTTTTTTTTTTTTTTAGGTTTGGAGGTTTTTTTGTTTGTTTTATCTTTTGAAATATCACTAATAAGAAATGTAATATTTAATCATTGTTTAAAATAACTGCTTATTACTTGTTTTAAAAGATAAATGCCTTTGTAACTTAACACATGCACAAAAATTACTCAGTAAACTGGCTCTATTACTCTTTCAATTCTTTAATTCCAAGAGTAATTTTAGTTTGGAAGAAATAAACTTCCTCTAAACTACAGGTAAGCAGAGAAATCAGGTATATTTCCATGACATAAGGCCAATTAGAGCATGCTGGATTAATAGTATATACATCAGCGAACATTGACATATTGGTGGCATGCGTTTATCAGTCATAATGAAAAATTAATCACAGATTATTTGGTTTATTTATTTATTTTTAAAGGAATATTGCATGGTCTTGTTTCCTTTTTATTGATCTTTCTATATCAGGAGAATCACCAGAAAAAGGATGTGAATTTTATTCATTCCTACAACTCAGAAAATATTTCAGATTAGTGTTTTGTTTGGTATTTTGGCAGCTTCATGATGTAATAAGTTACAAATTTAACTTGTAACCTTTAAACTGAACTGACTGCATTCTCATGTCCAGTCCTATGGAAAACAGGACTAAAATTTTCAGAACTAAATTTTGTTGTGAGATGGATTCAACTCTGTCAATAAAAACTTACAAAAAGAAAAAAAGGTTTTAGTCAACGATTGTTCAGATGGTTCAAAAATCTATTAGAAAAATATAATTGGTTGCGAATTCCTTTGGTCAGTTTTAATCAGAACTTCAGTATGTCATACCACTTCAATTTTGGTAGTTGGTAGGTTGTTTGTGTTTGTTTTTTTTGTTTTTTTTTTTTTTTTTTTTAAGTTTTAAAAGTTAATTTGAATTAAAATAATTTTGGCATTTTCAAATTATGTTTGATTATAACTGACATTTTCCTGTAAAAAATTATGGTTTAATTACAAGTGTATTTTTAATTGGGAAAACTCTATGTGAACAATTTCAGTGATATGTAACATTCCCTTCTAAATGCAATACTAGTTCAAGGGATTCACTTCTCACTCAGAAATTGATATTCATAGGGGATTAGTCATTTTAATGTTCTCATGGAAAAAAATCTAAGTATACAAGTATTTTAAGCAACTGAAAACACATTTCTAACTCAGTATACTAAAACTTTTAGTTCACCTAAAGAAAACTCCCTCCTTGTTGATATCCTCATCTGTTCCTTTCACTTGGCTTAACTTGGGATCCTAACTAGACATAGGGACATGTTATGAAATTTACAGGGGAATTTTCAAAAGCTCTTATTTTGGGGCAAATCCCCTTCTGCTGAAGCTTTTGTTTTCCACTGGAACACATCTGAAAAGTAACATGCCTAGCGTTTGTTGTTTTTCTCTAAGCTCTTGATCTAGTATGACAAGATAAAATTTCAGGAGAGAAGAGTATCGGTGATACTGAAATGTCAGGTAGCTTAGAAAGTTCAAGGTACTTTGGAATGCAGCAGAAACCTCAAAGGCTATCAGTGTTTTCAGTTACTCTACAGAGGAGAAACAGCAGCAACTACAGAAGGCGACAACATGCTGTTGAATTCACAGCTGCATGTTATGGAATATAAGTGCAGAGGTTAAGCAATGGGAGATTTGGAAATTTTAACACAATGACAATTGTTTACCTGCTAATTTTTGCCTGGCACAAGCCCTTTGGGAAGCAAGCCACTCCTTTTCAGTGACACTAATCCCCCTGATGTGATTATTCTGAAGAAATAGGCTGTTGCTGTCTACAACTATGTTTTACTATTGTTGACACTTTTTCTCCCATTGTAACAAGATCACAAAATTTTTCCAGAATGTCTCCAGGTTTTGTGTGTGTATGTGAAAATCCCTTCCTCTGCTAAGTAGCTGTATGTGATGTTGCTTTCAGAAAAAACTGGCAACATATTCAATCTCTCCTTTCAGTCAATACAAAATGTAGTGTTATGCTTATAGACAGAGCAATAGCAAGTGAACAAAGCAGCTTAAGTGTCTTCTATGTCCTTAGTAAAAAATAAAATAAGAGTGTCTGTTAAAAAATTCTGGTCTGAAATAGATTGCTCAGAAGGTATTGGACACAACAGTGGTGTTATGTTAATCTATGGCTCACTGATGCCTGCCAACTGCCAAATTACTCCTGATATACCGTAAGTTAATAAATAATTTATTTGCTGTTAATAGATCCAAAATCTGAAGTTCCTGTTGTAGAACTATATTGTGCCAAGTCATCCAGACTTGGTAATGAAAAAGCTAAAAAATGATGCTGAGTTAAAGTGCTTTATGATGTTTACTCAGAGTGTCCTTGGACTATCCATCATAAGCACTTGGTTCTCAGTAAAAATCGTAAATCTAATTTTCACAGTCATTTAATATACAAACTTTTTTTAAAAAATAACAATCTTTTTGCCAAACAATTCCCCATATTTCCTAATCATAGCTGCAAATATTTGAAATTCTACATTTAGTGCAGGATGCAATAAACAAGAGATGGATTCAATCATCTGTATGGGTCCCTTCTAACTCAGTATATTCTGTGATTCTATGTGTGAGGAAGAAAGCAGCTGGCTTGAACCTTTGACTTTTGTCACTGTTATATTAACATAGCTGAACATGCATTGTTAGCACAAGGAACCAAATTCAAATATAACCTCTATTCATTCTTCCACCCTCTGTTCCCACAGGTTTCGGGCTTAAATGCTTTGTGCTCTAAATTAAATTAGCCAAGTAAAGAGTCAGTCACAGTCTTCCTTCAAATGAACACAACTTAGAACCAATTTGTCAAAGCAGCAAAATTAGGAATATGCTTAACTAGACTGTGTCTATAATTAAAAATCAGTATAAGACTTCTGCTGAAATATGATTTTATTAAAAAAAAGGAAGTTTTATGCAGCGTCTTTTCCAGCTTACCTCTCATTTGTAGAAAGGTACAGTTTATCTAGAGCTGTAAAACATAAATTGGTCTCTAGCTCAACACTAATATAAAGACAAAGTTGACAGTACAGCTTAACACATTAAATTCAACCTGTGACTAGAAGCAGGCAAGGAATTAACAATTTTTCTTACACAATTATTAACACTATTTTATTTTTTTTAACATAAGTAAATAAAGATGAACAGTAAACAGGTACAATATTATGATTTTTTTTCCCCATCAATATTATAGAAGTTCATTAAAATAAGTATTTGTAAAGGAGATCAAATAAATTGACACTCAACACCTAATTAGCTTATGCTGAATTTGATTACCCAGGTTCACCAAGCTCTAGAATTAGGTTACTAATGTAAAATTACATACTTTTTGCAAGGATTAAAAACAATTTAACTTCATTTAGAAACTCTATAGTTTACTGCTAGAAAAAAGGTTCAGGAGCTGCAGAAAATCCCTTAAAAATATGATCTAATGGACTGCACAAATGATCGCCTTTTAGCCTAGGTTTACCACACAATTTTGCTTCTTACCTCTAGCCACATTCCAATTCACTTTGTTATTCCTCCTATAACCCCAAGAGACTTTATTTTCAAAATGGCTTTTATCTGTCATGCCATGTAAAACGTGCTTTAGAAGTCTAAGCAAAATAATGTCAGCTACCTTCCTTTGTCACTTTGCTCTATTATCCACACAAAAAGTCTAAAATATTTGTTAAACCAGAGCTGCTGTCTCTGAATTCTTATAGATCTGGAATTTAATGACATTTTCTCCCTCAAAATAATTTCTTTAATGTAAAAACTACACTTCAGTTAGCTTCAAGTCCCACAAAAGGTGTTTTAAGTTACTGAATACTAGGTGAATTTATTCCAGAAATTACTAATTTATACAAATCTAGAGAACAATAAATAGTAGGCCAACATTCATCATTGTCTCTCTTAATGCCTTTTGAGATTTCTAGTATTGCACATATCTTTACTTTGCCACAATAGGATCCAAAGAAAAATCAAACACAGTAATTACAATTATGAGCTGTCATCATATTGAATTATAAATGAAAGAAAAGCAAATCTGAGGAAAAAAAAGACACAAACAGAAAACAATGGTTATCTTAGTCAAAATGCCTGTTATATATTTTTTTTGTCTCAGTGTTCACTGTCAAGAGTTCCAGCCACACCACCCAAGACGCAGAAGGCAAAGGTGGGGACTGGGAGAAGAAAGAACCTCCCACTGTAGCAAAAGATCAGATTTGAGAACATCTAAGGAACCTGAAGGTGCACATGTCCATAGAACCTGCTAAGATGCATCCCCGGGTCTTGAGGGAACTGGCAGATGAAGTGGCTAAGCCACTATGCCTCATATCTGAGAAGTCATGGGAGTCCAGCAAAGTTCCTGCTGATTGGAAAAAGGGAAAACACAACCTCCATTTTTAAAAAGAGATAAAAAGAACACCTAGGGAACTACAGGCCAGTCAGTCTCACCTCTGTTCCTCATGAGATCATGAAATGGATCCTCCTGAAAAATATGCTAGGGCACATGGAAAATAAGGAGGTGATTGGTGACAGCCAACATGGCTTCATTAAGGGCAAATGGTGCCTGACAAATTTGGTGAATTTCTACAAGGGGATTACAGCGCTGGTGGATAAGAGCAACTGACATCGTCTACTGTCCAAAGCTTTTGACACTATCCCACAGGATATCCTTGTCTGCAAATTGGAGAGACATGAATTTGATGGATGGACCATTTGGTGGTTAAGGAATTGGCTATATCGTCACACTCAAAGAGTTGTGGTCAACAGCTCAATGTCCAAGTGGAGAGCAGTGATGAGTACTGTTCCTCAGGAGTCAGTGTTGGGACCAGTATTCTTTAACGTCTTCGCTGGTGACATGGACAGTGGGATTGAGTTTGCCAGTGACACCAAGCTGTGTGCTGCAGTCAACATGCTGGAGGGAAGGGATGTGTCATCCAGAGGGACCTGGACAGGTTTGAGAGGTGTGCCTGTGCAAACCTCATGACGTACAAGGCCAAGGGCAAGGGCAATACCAAGCACAAATACAGGTGAGCAATGAGTGGATTGAGAGAAGCCCTGTGGAGGACTTCGGAGTAGTAGAGGATGGAAAACTGACTATGAGCCAGCAGTGTGCATTTGCAGCCCAGAAAGCCAACTGTATCCTGGGCTGCATCAAGAGAAGTGTGGTCAGAAGGTCTAAGGAGGTGATTCTGCCCCTCTGCTATTCTCTTGTGAGACCCCACCTGGAGTACTGTATTCAGCTCTGGGGCCCCCAATATAAGAAGGACATAGACTTGATCAAGGGAGTCCAGAGGAGGCCACAAAGAAGATCAGGGGGCTAGAGCACCTCCTTATGAGGACAGGCTGAGAGTTGGTGTTGTTCAGCCTAGAGAAGAGAAGGCTCTGGGGAAACCTTATAGCAGCCTTCCAGTACTTATAGGAAAAGCTGGGATTGTAGTGATAGGATAAAGGGTAATTGTTTTAAACTGAAAGAGGGTAGATTCAGATTAAAGTAAGGAAGAAATTCTTTATTGTGAGGGTGGTGAGACACTGGAACAGGCTGACCATAGAGGTTGTGGATGCCCCCTCCCTAGATGTGCTAAGGCCAGGTTGGACGAAATTTTGAGAAACCTGGTCTAGTGGAAGGTGTCTCTACCCATGGTAGGAGGGTTGGAACTACATGATCTTTAAGGTCCTTTCCAATCCAAACCATTCTATGATTCTATATCCTTCTTTTAGAAACTTTGGATAATTGTAGCATCTTTGAAATCATCATGGAGAAGCTCTCCATCCACAAATTCAAAGTTTAGTATTTCCAGAATTAGAAGTCAACTCTCCTTGAATAAGTCATTAATAGACCAAGGGTTTTCACTGTAGGGTAAACATACTTCATTTTTTAGGTCTTCACACTAATTTCTTACACACTATTTCAATAACTCAATGCATTTCAAAACCAAAGAAATTTCTTAAGAGAAGCTCCTGAAAGTTTTATCTTAAACCCGTTATGTTAGTGAAAATTAGAAATCTCAAACTCAGATAAATGCAACTATTTCTCTCTTTTCACAAGGAAGGATCACCTCTCTAGAATTTGAAATTTCAACAGTAAAAAACATGTTAAGATGAGTAGTTTCTATCTTTTCAATAACAGGATTTAAGCATTCAATTTAGAGAATGACAAAACCATTTTTATGTCATTTCCTTTGTGCTATCTTTGCAAAATACTGACTTAGTACCCTTGAAACCATATGGTGTTATGTACTTGCTTGGAGGAAAAAAAAAAAAGTATGTAGACACAAAATTAAAGGTCTGAGACAGGTGGTCTACAGAAACTGAAAGAAGAATGTGTCACTCTCTACATCAGAATGGATACATTTTCCATTGCAATCTATGTTTTAACAATCTTTTCTCATACCCAAGTTAACACCCTCCGTCTCTTGTGTAGGTCTCAAAATGAACTAGTACCCAAGATTCACCCTTAGGGAACATCACAGAATGAGTGCTGCCAAAGCCAGACCAAGGCAGCCAGACACAAAACAACAGTGTTAACCCTCCAAAGACTGCACTTGTCAAAGTCTCACTGAAGCTGCACGACAGAGGTGTTTAGTGTTTGACTGAACATACTTGCAATCATCCTGTCATTAATTCAGTCTGTGTACATGTTGGGTTTGTAGCTGGTGAAGACAATAAATATGTAATAGGCATTTATTTGCTTATGTTCTTGAGAGCATGGAATCTCAGAACATGTTTCTACTTAGAGTTCTAGATTGTTGGGGTTTTTTCTCCTTTTTTTTTTTTTTTTTTTTTTTTTTTTTCCCCCATCTTCTGAAGGACTTTTTCTATTGCTATAGCTTAATGGGTTTTGAGATTTTATTTCAGGGAAGCCCAAATGTTATTACATCCCAGAGAAAGCAAGTATCTAGTTCTGAGAATCATTTTTATTACTTACATAATTCTTAAGGAGAGTATTTGAAAGATACTGGAAAGATTTTTTTCTTTTTAATTATAGTAAGGAATTTGTTTAAGCTGCACTAGAAACCTAAATAACTTCTTAATTTTTAACAGCACTTTATATGACATTATCTATTTCTATATAGAAGGCTTAATACACTGCCTAGATTTCATTCCAAATTAAACTGTTAACAGCTGTCAGTCACATAGCATTTTATTAATATTTTTAATAAGAAGATCTTCATTAGTTCTCTCAAAAAAATCTGTTCACTAGGTATCAGCAAATGTCAACTTGTTACTCACTGATCCTAAGGTACTGAGAAAGGAAAGGAAGGCCCCTACATATTTTATTAAAATTTTAAGTAGATGTTAAGGGTATCTATGCCTAGGTGAGAATTCTAGGGTTGATTTTCACAAGGGTACTGTATTGTCTCCGATATGCATGCACACATAAAATTATATAATGGAGTGAAAAAATGCATTTATTTGCAATGTGGTTATTCATCGAAAGTATCTATTTTTAAGGGACAACTTAACTCATTTTATCTGCAAAAGTGCATTTGAGTAGTAGATGCTTTGTAATAATCCCCCACTGTAAAGTGCCATTCCCTCTGAAGAAGGGACCACACTTTTCTGCTTCATCTGACCTGTGTTTTTAGGAAAATAACTTCTGCGGAGGGAAAAGGTATCTGCTTTACATAGAAAAGAGATGGAGAAGGATATTTTAAGATGACTGACTCCAGCCTGAATGCTACCTAAGGCAATCCAACTGGAGACCAAGTAGTGAAAATCATGCCTTTCTACACTAGGCAGGTTTGAAGATAACAATAATCCTCAGAATCGGATGAAACTTCATGATCAATCTTTTGATAGATCCAGTTATCCATTTCTCTGAAATATCCATTATGTCTTGAGAGAATGGCAATACTAAGGACATGTGCTCTGAAGCAAGAAAAAGTCTGTGTCACTTGTCACTTGCTAAAGAAATCCTAAAGAGAACCACAGCAGACCAGTGTGGGCTTTATTTATTACAAATCAGTGTTTTGCAGTCTGATTAGCTTTAATTTTTAGACATCCATCATGACTCTTAAAATTAATCATTAGATATGTAATAATGTGTGGTGATTAGGGGAAATTTCTAAGGATTAGAAAGAAAAGATGTTTCAACTCCAAACCCCTAAAGTGTAAAATATTTCGGAATGTTACTATTATAGTGAGAAATGCCTTAAATACTCTAAGCAGGGCTTGAATTTAGGTTTGAATTCTCAAATTAACATTTCCATATGTTCCAGTGGTTATTTTGTCATGTATACAAAGCTGACCAGCTCCAAAGGAGAAATAGAGATTTCAGTGTGATCCAGATCTAAACTGGCTTACAGGGAGTGAAGTCTGCTTCTTCCTCCAGTGAATTCCAACAGTTTTCTAAGAGAGAAAGGTAAGTTTAATAGGCTTTGGCCTGGAAGAGGCTTATTCACGAGTGTCCTTTTTGGAAACCATATTATGATGGGATAAAATAATCTAAAAAAAATCTGAAAGTCAGAGTTTCATTCCATGTGAAAACATCACATAACTATAAAAATGTGTTTAATATTTGTATAGTTACCTCTTTATTTTCTGTACCCTCATGAGTCAGTGTGCTTTTAAACAACACAGAAAATGTGAACTAGTGAATGAGTGATGATTCAGTGCATAGCCAACTTCCAGAAGCCTCTTTCTATCTCTAGACTTGTGCACGACCCAAACCTAATTTGCTTTGTTTTTCTGTTTGTTGTTTTCTTTTCAACAGAACCTTTGCCCTTCTACATTCAATCTATTCTGGGATCTAAATTACTTGAAAATCTGAAAGAAACAGCTTTTAATGGTTTGTCCAATTGAAACACACTGAAAAAATTTTGAAAGGAATTTTGCCTTATGGAGGATCTGAAGGTAAATGTTGCCACATACAAGAATCTGCATAAAAAGCCTAATGCTTTGTTTTTCTGCACAGAACTTCATCTTCACTATCTTACAACTAGAATATAAATGTCTGTATGATACTATGGGATTTTATCCCACTGATGAGATAGTTAAGCCTCTGTAATACACCACTGGGGTTCATGATGAAGTTTCTAGGGGTTGCAAAGCTGTCATAATTATCTAATGACTTTTTTTCTGCATGGGAGCATGGAGCTCCCAAAAGAGGGTCTAATCTATTAGCTGTGTGGACCATTAGCTATATCCAGATTCAGAGAGCCATGAAGATGAGTTTTATCCTGTGTGACAGGCTGCTTGTAAGACAGATGTATCAACTCTCTACTTTGCTATCAACTCTCCGCTTTGCTTAGATATATAGTGCGTTACAAATGGGATGAGAAACAGTAAAACTTAAGGAGTAAGACAGATGAATCAATAAAAAAAATAAAAATAAAAAAAAAAACCAACCCATCAAAAACAACAAAACATCGAGAAATCTTCCAGTTGCTCTTAAAAGTATTTCCCATTGTACTAGATGGCCTTTATACTATTAAAAATGTATAAATGTTGAGACCTAGTGCGCTCACAGAAATTCTTGACAAACGGCAATAGTGATATGCAAATGGTGCTCAGAATGTTTCTGCTGCTGCAAACACCAAGGCTAACTCTTCAGCCTCAGCAGTCTGATTATATTTGTCGGGTGATGCAGTGAAAAGAGATTGGAGAACATGATACTTCTACTCAGGAACAGTGTGTGTGTGTGTGTGTGTGTGTGCACATGTGCGTGCCTGCACATAGGGAGAGAGGTGTATCTCATATGGGATCAATTGCAGAGTATGATGATTCAGTCTGCATGGTTTAAGGGCTATAGGTGTGCCAGCTATAGGAAGGATGGATGAGTGTAAAGCTATAGCCCAAGGAGCTCAAGGAGCTCCAAAGCATCTAAGAGAGTGTTTGAAGAAGTCAAGACTAAATAGCCCAGCTCCACTCAGTTGGCATTTTAACTTTTTTTTTTAGGCTAGTGAGAATTTCTTCCTTAATGTTCAGCACGTGATGAACTGATTAACTGAATTTGAACTTAGGCCGTATTCTTTACATCTTTGCATGTCTTCTGATACAAGTCTATTGTTCCTCTTCGGGTAGCCATACTCTCCTACTTCGTGCGTACTGGCACTGCAGTCATGCAGTTTACATCTGATGTTGACTGCTAAGAAAGTATTGATTAAAGGCTTTATGTGTCATCATGAGTCAAAGGACTCATGTGCTTTGTTTAGGCTTCAAAATGAATTGGAATTCAGTTGTGCATTTCTCTGCTTATTTTTATAGAATGACAACATAACAACATTTACCTTGATATTTTTTGCTCTGTGAGAAACCATGGGATACTAGTAAAGAACATTTAAGGCTTTCTGAGGTACTTCACCTGATTATAGCTGGGGAAAATGTGTAAAAGGAAGATGATGGAACCTGTTAGAATGAAGCAGCTGGAGATATGACTGGCAGCAATTGTGTTTCAGGTGGAAACAGTGTAAAATGGAGAAAAATAGACAAAACATTTCTATATTTCAAAATCAATATTGGTTTGGGTGAATTTTCACAGGATTTCTAGCCCGTATTTGGGAAAATAAAGCAATGTGGTGACAATAGGGGGTCATTCTTCAGCCCAGATATCACTGGCAGGTAAAGTTTACATATTACTTGTAGCATTTATTGCTTTTTTCTTAAGTAAGTTACATTATACTTAAAAGCCAGTAATGAACAGTCATATTATATAAGCAGACAGTCATCAACTAGACTGTGATTATTTGCAGTGAGTTCATAATTTCTGGCAGATCAAGAATTATTTGCTTTAGAAGTCTGACAGAGGTACGTTACTTTTTGTTATTCTGACTTTGCAGTCTGCTTTTGGACAGTTTTAGGTGCTAGGAATCAGTTATTGCTTTTTGGGATACGTAGTTTGCTGCGTTCTTGTTTTCCTGAGACTGACCTTAAAGGTGAAATCCCTGCCTCCCAGCTGTGACTCACTGGTTTGGCAGCACTGTTTTCCAGTACCCAGCACAGCCAGCTGCCTTTGCTCCAACTACTGTGTTTCTAGGCCTAAATACTAGGGTGCAACCAAGTCATTAAATACTAGCAACTGGACAAGGTGGATGGGAAACAGATTTTGATACAAGCATGGGCTTAGACCTGGCCTGAAAGTACAGTAGCCTACAGAAAGCCTATAGTGAGGTAGCCCTAAATTCCATATTCATTAAATCCTCCATATATTAAGCTATAAAATGTCACCAAGTCCTTAGGAAACAGAAAAAAAAGAAAGCCACTGAGAGGACAAAAAAAAATAAAAAAAGTACTATATGTACACATAGTGCACAGAGAGGCACTGCTTGAGACAGATACATTGTTAACCGTGCTTTTCCATGAACAACCCTACCCACTGTCATAATACTTGAAAAATTTTTTGTATAATCCTTGTTTAGCAGTAGCTGTGAGGAAGCTGAATATCGTGATTTTGGGCAAGTGAGAGATTGTCATAGCTTCCATGCCACAGGGTGCTGGAAAGGGTGTACATGTGCTCAGTGCTTTTCCTGGGGCTGACATCTCAGTACACGTGGCCTGGGTCTCTGTCTTCTCTTTGAGAGCTGATAACCTCAAGCATGGTTGCATTGCTGTTCTCAGTCATGCCTCCCCTTCCCTTCCTCCAAACAGAAATAACCATTTTGTTTTGCCTTACTTTGGTGGAAAGTTCTACACAGATAAAAGTATGTAAGGAGCTTAAAGACGTCTGTCATTGGCACATGCAACATTTAAGCAGAGCTGTAAAAGATATAAAAGAATGTTGCTGGGTCTTGAAAAGTGACAGATACAGAGATGCCAGCTGCTTTGCAGTCATTGCAAAACCTATCTCCAGAATCGGTTTCTGCCTTTTTACAGAACAGAGTTGACATCTGAAAGACATGTCTGTGGCACAACAGTATCTACAGAGCTGCAGTGAAATCTTTTTTGTCACCACAATGACAAAGCATAATAAAGTAATAATAATACTCATTCAAGAGCATCACAAGCACAAAGTTATGAAAAGAGATGCTACCAAATGCTTTTGGTATTTTTTTTCCCCTGTATTGTGGCTCCAGGCCTACGAAGGTTTAAGTATATAAAGAGCAAAGCACAGTGGGACTGTTCATGTGCTTCAAGTAAAACACAGGCTAAACCTTTGTAGGCTCGAGACTTTCAATTCAGACAATCTATACATCATTTTCCCTAATACATATATATTATATAATGTATATAATATGTATACAGCAATTTCTGCTAAAAGGAATGATTTGCAATGTGAAATTTGTTTTATTTTAAAAAACACATATTGTTCTTGCATTTGGCAAAACAGTATCAGAGCTCTGGTTCATTGATTTTCTTTAATTTAAAGTCATTGAATTTAGTGTCATTCAGTCCAATGCACTGAAAGCTTCAGATGTGAAATCCCTTGTGAAGGTCTCAATATTAGAATTGGAAATGCTAAGTCTGCCTCAAAGTCCCTAATGTAAATGTCTGAAATTTAACAGTTGTTTTCTTGTACTGAATGTGTCGACAATTCCCTGGAAAGAAAAGTACAAGGTGATGGGAATGACGGCTTCTGTGTCACCTCTTTTTTTCTGTGCCTTCAGATGTCGCTACTTTTCTATGCAGTCACATGCAGTAGAATATGTTGGGTGTTCAGTGTTTGGGACAGGCACAGATCAGACCATGTGAGCCCCTTTACAGTGAAAGATTACCTGGGTCTACGACTCTGAGAGTTCTGCCTAAATCAAAGGATGTGATCAGAGGTGCATGTGGTTTCCCAGAGGTATGGTACAAACACTTATCCTTCGAAACAGATCAACAAGTTACTTTACAAAAGCAACTTTCTCACCTGTAGCAATACTTCCTAGGGGAATAGAGAATGACTAAACAGTAATATATGCCAAAGGTTCAGTTCAGGACAGAAAATTAATTTTCAACTCTTCCAATGAAGCTGTTTAAAGTGAAGCCAATAACCATTCCAGACACTGTGACATACTCTTCAGGCCCCTGGGCTTGGCTTGCCACTCTTTTAGCATAGAGCATGCTAGCTTCTCCTCAGTGTCTTCCCCTCTCTATTCCCTTGAGAATCTCAGACATTTACTGGACTTTGGCTTTGAGTACCTGATTGTAAGGAGAGACAAATGCCAGTGTTCCCTGATGCCCTTATCCAGCCCAAATGAGCCTTCATTCACAGTGGATTGTGCAAGTGTTCAACAGGTAATGTTCCATCTCCTTTCCTACCTGCTTTGATGTGGACTGAAAGAAGTGACATGTCACAAGTGTTTTCAGGGACATACAATTTAGCAGCCACAAAGATGAATGGGATAGGTCATACTTTATAATGCAATTGTTTAAAAGTAGCAAGAGATCTGCCATTGCATCTATCACCATGGTTTGTGAGGCTATCTCTACAGTTGTAACAGCTAATTTTTTTTCTTTTTTTTTTTTTTTTTTTTTATAAAAGCTTTAGATTCTGGAAGAGAACAATGTAATGCTGTATTGATGCACAATGACTGTATCTGGATTTGCTATATGTTTCCTGGTGCTTTCAAAGGAGACAAAGATTGCTATTCAGAACTATTTCTAATGAGGCAAGAACAGAAGTCTTCACAGACCTGTGAAAGCTAAAGGAGTATGAAATTTTGCCATAAGTGATGGAGCTGAAACCTACAGCAGCACAGAGCTGTGACAGAATTGAGGTGTCTGTAATCCACATCAAGGTTGTGAACTCCTTGGATCGATGTACATCTTCCTGACTCCTCGACAATATTTCAGTGGCCACTGGCTACTTTGGATTTTCTCTACGGTCAGCTTAGATATTATTTTCGGAGGTTGGGATCAGATTGTAAGTGTTCTTTGGATGAAGAATTCCAGTCTTCCCCATTTCAAATAAAAGAAGTCCTACAGAGCAGCTGCATTCTCTTAAAAATGTCTGACAACAAATCTCACTGATACATTAGTTTAATTATTGTTGAAAATAGTGAACTCTGGTGGAAGAGTGAAAAAACACACAAAAGCTGAAAGAAAAATATATGACTGATTCATCAACAGCCAGAGATCTTTTTCATTACCCAATGAGGGAAACTAAGACTTAATTCAAATGTCACTAGTGTTCTGAGAGGCTGTGTGCTGAGGTGGAATGAGCATATAAAGGTGATCATATACATCTGTTTTAATTCTCTAAAGCTATAAATAGTCTATTGGTGACATTACAGATTTATTTATTTCAGAAGAAAAATTAATGTTTAAAAAAGTGAACCTAGCTGGTTTTGCTCCCTAGCAGAATGATTACAACTCTGTATAACGGATAAGATTTCCAAAGCAAGTGGTGCTTTTTATATTCCTATTTTCTGAGTGTGCAACTTGAGACAACATACAGAGGCCTATTTACACAGCAGTTGATTTGTCAAAAAAACCCAAGCTCTTTCAAGCAGAATCAAAAGATGAAGCAACAAAAAAATGAGGCAAAGAAATGTATGAACAAAAGAGTTATAGATTTCCTTCCGTGTATGTCATTAAAGAGACAGTCTTCTACAGCATTGCTTTTCAAACCTGATTTTGTATTCTGAAATGCTAAACTCAGAACTAACTAAATGAAAGCATTAATAATGCCATCTTCTATCTATGCCATATATTTTTATTTCTGTGGATTGTTTTCAGAAATGTCAGAGTTTTCTCTGCTAATGCAAATTATCATGCATCACTAAAAATATGCAATTTGATATAATTTGGTTTTCCAATTAGAACAGGAGGGCCTGCTTTGATATCTAGCTGAATGAACTAGAGAAGCTAGATAATGCAGTTGAAGATTGTGGCATCTCTTTGTTGTATTTCAGTCCCATTTTAAGATTCTCTCTTCCAGAAATAAATAGTTCATATCTCAGTTTTAAATTTCACATTTGTGTGACATTGTATGGCAACATCTCACCTGTAGCAAGAAAGTCAAGGCAAAAATTATAGTTTAAAACTACTGGTTCTTCTCAACTTTCACATGGAGCTAACACATATTATATATATGTAACTAATATATACTTATAATATCTAATATTTACATAATATCTATCTGTAAGTTATCATAATATATATAATATCTAACATATATAAACCCAAAGAACTTTATATATATTTGATATAATCCTGAAGGGATCTTCTGTAATGAAACTCGCAAATGTGCTATGTTTATAGCAACTTTTTGATTAGAAATTTCATTTAAAGTCTTCAGTCTCTGCATTCAGTTGGGAGTCTCAGAGAGACGATCTTAGGGGAACACGAACATTTTTGTAGGCGCAAGAGAATAAATGAAGTCCTTAATTCTGTTAGCTAAGAGTTACCTTTTAAAAATATGCTTTCCTTATTTAAAAGATCAAGTTGTGACTTTGTATGAATGGAAAGTGCATAGCCAAAACTTAGGCACACAAGCAATGCTGAGTGTTACATACTAAATAAATATTTATTTTTACTGAACAAGTCCCATGGCTGGCCAGTGTTGTGGTAAACATTTCTGCCACGTGCCTTTTCTTGTTATACAAAAAATGTTCAGTCTATAGAAAAAATGGAAGGCACACTGGGTTGCTGTTATCATTTATCTAGCTAAAAGCTGTTATTCTATGTAGAAGAAATTCAGAGAGCAGCAGAGTCGCTCAACATCATTGTAGAACAGTTTGTTCTGAGGTTGCATCACACCTTAGAAACTGGACATAAGTGTTGAACACACAGGCCATATAGGTGACTGCATGCACATTGTCTGAACATTCCTGATTGGTATATGTTTAGAAAAAAACAAGCTCTCTGCATAGATTTTTTTCTAATGATATGACATCTTTGTCTCTAAATTCTCCCAAGCAAACCAGAAGGGCCTGAAAATGTGTTGGTCAGAGGCTGATGACAAAGTCACCATATGATATTAGTAAAAAGGCACTGCAAATTAACTTTCATCTTAAAATTAATCTGCTCTCCTCCTGGAGCTGAAATTCTATGAAAAGAGGAGGGATTAAACAGAGTATGGTGGCATGTTGCTAAATGCTAGCCATTTCACTGCAGGGGCTATTTGTCAAACGTTTCTGCTAGAGTATGTACAGTAGTGGCATTACAAATGTGTCTTAGAAGAATACGTTTAAATATCACTATACAACCATAGGTAAGAGCTCTGGTACCACTACAAAGTTATGGAGTATTTAATGACTGGCTTATCTCTATGGTGTGTACAAGGCTGTATTTAGCAATATTTTAATAAAATAATGGTCACACACAAATTTTATTGTAGACGAGCTTTGACAATGGTTCAATGAGTTTGCACACCTGCAGAAAAAGTAGTATTATCAAAGTAACTGTGTGTTAAGATACGACATTCAGAGATCTGATCTGATATTAAATGGTATTAAAGCAGATCTCTATGATGAATTATATTGTAATAAAAATATTCTAATGTCTTGTTCTTTTTTGTTTTATCATGCTTTCACTAGTTATTTAATAAATTATCAGAAATTAAAGATGTTTTCTGGAAGAAAATAAAATTTTGTGTTCCAAACCAGACTATTGGCTTGGGTTGTTCTGGTATTTTTACATGAACAAATGAAATGTACTTGAGGATTTACACATATTTCTTTCAATGTGTAAAATCTTACACAAATATTTATGAATTTATATCAAGACATGGTATTATATATGAAGATGGATCACACAAAATCTTCCATCTATAGTCCTGACCTTCCTATGATGGGACGCCCTTTGCAATTGAGAACTGACACATCAGAGACACGATGAATCTTCCTATGCAGGAAAAAGATAACTGCCTTGATTGATGGGTGACACACTAAGACTCAGGGGCTAGAAAAGAAGCTTAAGTATCTCTGTGAACCAACTCTAATGTATTAGATTATTTTTTTTTTTCTGTTTTGTGTACACTTGAGAACTGCAAATACCTTATCTGCTTATATTTAGAAGCTACACTTTCTGAAGTCACTCCATAACTGAGTGAACTGAATTTCCCTATGTTAATAATATCAAAATATGTATTTTCAACCTTGCCACTCAGAGAAGAAAGAGGCAGAAATAGTTTCATCAGCTGCATAACTCCATGAAAGCTGCAGGTTTATTCCATTAAGGACAATATTTAATTAGAAGTAATACATTGAACTGTTTTCTAATAAGCACTGCAAAGGTCATATAATTAGATATTTTATTAGAATTGCTATTCTCCCTTTCCATTCATGCTGTACTGATTTGTACTGATTGTTCTTTTGCTAGTTAGCTGTCTAAGGAGAAGGAGGTTTCTGTACATGTGGGATCTGTTCCTTGTATAAAAAGAGAGGCAAGATTTAATCAGGTTTTCTGTGGATGCACATGGGATTTAAGGGATTTTCAGTTCCCTTTAGTTCTTATACTCATCTTTCTTGAAACTAATGGGCAGATATGACGATGTGCCATCATTCCCTGACCACTGGGCCTAATGTTGTAATCATATAAAACAAGGAACTAATCTTTTGGCTTTGCTTTCATTCCTTTTTTATACAACAGAGTCATAATCAATGAGTGGTGTGGCCTAAAGAGAAATATTAGCAGCCCCTCAGTGCACCAGACCCATGCAAGATCGAGTGTTGATGTCTTCTGGAGGAATTTCTGTGGTCCTTGGTTCACTGTCTTGCTGAATAGCTGCTGCCTTACAGCCACAGACTGGTTCCTGCTCTGATTTCTGATACTTTTAATGCACGAGACTTTTCAGCTTTCTACTCTGATCCCTCCACGCTTGAACTCAGAAAAAAAGGCCATTAAACATGGGCATTTCAGGCTTAGTATTAAATTCTCATTTGAAATGAGGAGCTATAGGTTAGGAATTCCCTGCACACTGCTTAGCTGCAATTTCAGGGCATGATTAATTTCTCGGTGCAAATCATCAGGCAGACACCCGCAGGGTTTCCTTACTTGTGCTGAAAGCAGAAGACTGAAACAGAGGAGCGCTCATTCATAGATGAGATCGTAATTTTACTATTGAGATACACCTGCAAATTTCTCTCCATATCAAGGGCTACCATTTAGATTTATAATCAGTTTTCTGACAGGTTCCTTTCAGATGCCGAAGTCTGAGCACCAGGATCTCAAGAAAAATGCCATACGCAACCAGAAAACCAATTTGCAATGGAGAGGAACGCGTCGAAATGCAACGCTTTTCCACGAAACCCCATCGCCAAGCGCTTCGCCTCACCCTCCCTCGCGTTGCCGCTAACCTCTCAGCAGCAGCCACACGAGTTGAGACGCATGAAACATTTGCAGCCGGTAATATCTGATGGTAACCTTGACCGTGACATACATCATCATTACCGCTGCCTG
>NW_020799095.1:92203120-92225620 GCF_003259725.1 Athene cunicularia
CTGCCAGCCTCTGCGGGGCCAGGATGCGGCCGCCGCTACCGAGTGAGGCTTTGCACATCAGCCCGGGGGGCTGAACTCTTTCTCTTTTTTTTCTCTGTTTCAAAATACATTGAAATACAGGACAAATTAAGATTGTGGTCGTGCAGGAGGAGCGGGCCCACCCCAGCCGCCTGGGCAGGGTGCGGGCCAGGCAGCACAGCCCTCCAGAGGGACAGAGAGGCATCACCTGGCAGATGTTGCTGTTGCTGAGCATCGTCTCTCCTCCTTCGCCCCTCTCTGCAGTACGATTTTAGTTCTATACCCTATTAAACTCCAGGGCAGGTCTGATTTCAGTAGCGCTAACTAAACCCCATACATTTGCATTATGAGTTGAGGAGTTTCGTGGTTTGGGCTTTTTTTTTTCTTCGCTTTTTTCCCTTCCCTCCTTTCCTTCCCTCCACCCCGCTTCTGCCACCTTTGCTTTATTGACGGTGCAGTGTGGACGTTTGCACTTCATCTATTAGTCTTTGGAGATCATTTTTGCGTAACTAAATCTTTTTATGAACTGTGATGCTTTTTAAATGCCTCTGTAACTTGGCTCTTTTCCCCTGAAGTGCACTTTTAATTGTGCTGCAAATGCCATTTCGACTAGGCTTTATGTCGGTCATGGAGTTCATGTCACATTTTCAAGTGACGCTTTTCTAAAGTGGGGTCTGATTTCTCTCTCTCTCTCTCCTTTTTGTTTTGTTTTGTTTTGTTTGTTTGTTTACTTTCCAGGTATTAGTTAATATTGGCAACCATTTTGATCTTGCTTCCAGTATATTTGTAGCACCAAGAAAAGGGATATATAGTTTCAGTTTCCACGTGGTCAAGGTCTATAACAGACAAACCATCCAGGTGGGTTGTGATCTAAAGAAGATGCTGTCTTTCCTTTTTTTCTTCCCCCCCGCCCCCCCCCTCCAATGCTCATTTCTAGACACTAAGGTGCATTTACAAAACCAGCAAAAGGAGAACGAAACTGTAGTTTATTTTAGCTAAAGGGGTCTGCATGCATGACAGAAATCATGCATTGCCTTAGCTTAATTCAACCCTGTTTCTAACCTGCACAAAAGTTTAGTGATGTGCCCAGGGCAAAAAAAAAAAAAGTCATTGAGAGTTTTGAGAAAACTCAGATTCTCTCTCTTTGCACTTTTTAGGTAAGTTTAATGCAAAACGGCTACCCAGTGATTTCAGCTTTTGCAGGGGATCAGGACGTCACCAGAGAAGCAGCCAGCAATGGGGTCTTGCTCCACATGGAAAGAGAAGACAAAGTGCATCTCAAACTGGAAAGGGGTAACCTCATGGGAGGGTGGAAATATTCAACCTTTTCCGGCTTCTTAGTCTTTCCACTATAAAAGAAGGCCAAATAGGAGACAGATCCATGAGCCGGAGCAAGGATTCAATCATTGATGACACCCTGAACTTGGCAGCACATGACAATATTTCCAGTCACCCCGTCAGACTGTCACAGTAGAAGAATGATAACCTTCTAAACTCCAACATTTGCTTTGAATATTGACAATTCCTCGGGAACCTGCACCTCTAATTAGTTTTAGACGACAGTGATCTTTAGGAGAAATGAAATTATCGACCTGAGCAATTTGTACCTGTGATTGTAAAGTCAATTTCGGATTTTATTGTTGGGATCATTGACTTTCTTATTCTTTTTTATTTTTTTTCCTCTCTTTAATTTTTTCCTCTTTTTCTTTCTCTTGTTGTTGTCCCAGTGAGACAAATAACTCGGACCACACAATTGCTTTGTCAAAGGCTCGCTCCAGAGCTAGAAGAATGAAGTGTTCAGCCCAATAAGGTGTTCTTTCCATGCTTTATTTCTTTGTGTTGTATAGCCTTAAGGAAAAAAGAAAAAAAAAAAAGAATGGCTTCAGTCTCAGTCCTGTATTTTTCTGGGGGAGGGGGATTCTGGACATTACTGTATCAAGAAGTGCTTTATCCAGTGAAGCAAAATTTGCACGAATGGAACCTTATTTGTTTTGTGTTGTTCGTGTTTTTCATCGACTTTTTCTTTTTCCTGATTTTTGTTTGTGTGTGATAAAAATGTAAGCTAGATTGATCAATAAGACAAAACAAAGCACATATATACCCTGTAGCTCTAAGTAAAGCTAACCAGTGAACAATTCTGTCTGCACTTTCCAGCTGATCTTTATAGACCTATTTAGAGAGAGAGAAAGAGAGAGAAAGAGAGAGAGCTACATGATCCTTCAATTACAATCTGGAAACTGGTAAAGGAACTGACATTTCTGAATTGTCCTGACATTTCTAGAAGCAACAATGGAGGCTTTGAATATCTTCTCTGACCATACCTTAAAATATATCCTTTCTTTGCATTACCAAGCGTATTTTGGGTGCTTTTATCTGATATTTATTTGATGTATTTGTCAACTAATGCTTGAGTACACATTGTGGGAGCACGGAGAGATGGCAGAGCAAACTCTTCCAGATATAATAAAACCATCTCTGCTTGACCTGTCCATAGCAAGTATGGGAGGAGTTGCCACTAGCATCTTTGACAGCCTTTGGGAGAGGGGCCTCAGAGGATCAGCAAATGCACCAGAAGTTTCATGGGTGCCATGCATTTATTAGCCCTGTGTGCTCTTCCCAGTACAAATGGCCTCAGAGTTCTGGGGGTGGACTGACATCGATATTGGAGGTTAGGAGAAGTTATTATACCCCAATCGACAAGAGGTAAAATATCAGGAAAACGTCAGTTGTATCCTTTTACCTCATTCTCAATAAACAGATCTTGTTTCTTCACTTTTTTTTTTTTTTTTTTTTTTTTTTCTGGTGTATTAGATGTGCTGAGAAAAATCTTGCTTGAGGAGATGCAAGAGGAATGTTTATATTATTTTATATGATTTTTAGTTTCATTTATTTAATTTGAAATATTTCATCTTGCTATTAATCCCACAAGGATTGATGTGTATAAGAATTTATTTTTGTCAGATTTACTCCTCTGCCACAAACAAATATAATGCAAAGGCATTTGCAGCAAATCGGTGGTAGCTATGTTGTATTTCAAAATTATGGTGGACATGTCACTTTCATTGTAAATTTATCATTAAAGGGACAAAGTCAATTAAAGTCATATATTCTTAAAAAAACCACCCTTATCTGTGTTGCTTATGGTACCTCAGATGACTAAAACATAAGCCAATTAATATTTAATATTTTCATGTATTTTTGCAATTGATGTTGTTTGTTTTCTTTGGCGTTTCACTTTGCTGGTTACTGAATGAATGGGTTTCAGGTTTGTTTTTCAGTGGGTTTCATTTTCTAGTTCCCCTTTGTGCATTGGCATGACTGCAATGTTTCTAGTTGCAAAATCTCACAGGGCTGTGTTTAAATACATGAAACAAAACCTGAGTCAACAGTAACCTTTTTCTATTAAAATACAAAAGTAGTTATGAAAATAGTTGTCTTAATGGTAGATATGAAAAATACTTTTAAATCTAAGTTTTTGTGTTTAAAACTCTATCATGTCTCTCAAGAAAATAGACACTGAGGTGGGTTCAAGATCTCTAGTTTTGAGTTTCTAGTATGTTTCCTATCTCTTATTTTGAAATTATTCCTACGGTAATCGCTTTCAGTTGTCCCATTTATTTCAGTTCATGCGGCTTGAATAAGTTCTGGGTTTCTCCTAAACCAAATGAGGCCAATGACAGGGTTTTCCTTGGACATATTCTTGGATGTTTTTATGTCACTGAAGCTGCAGAATCTGAATATCCTGCTTCATGTATTCAAGTGTTGTAATTTTGACCATGCTTATTTTATGAAGTTAAATACATTTATATGATAGCCAATCTTCTTCTGAATTTAAAGAAGGTCTCCAGTATACTGCCTATCTCCCTCTCCTACTCGTGTGTCCTTTGTGCTAAGCTATAGAGTTAGGACTGTTACATAAACATTTAAATTAAATGGAAAATGGGCAGTAAATTCTTATTGTACACTAATTACAATCACCGTGATTATTTTTATTTTTTTTTCATATTCTTTGTAGTATTTACTCCCTTTCCCCTTTTAGTTAATTTTGTATCTGAGTTTGAGAAGGTACAATCTACTTGTCATTGGAAACAGTAGACATCTTGATATACATATAATGTGTGGATATCATGATCTATTTTATGTTAGAAGGGTAAAATGTATAACAGCAGCACTGTAGAATACAGCAAGAAATATTATGTGAAACACCTTAAAGGAGCCTCCTGGCACGTTAAGAGTAGGCTTTTCTAAATTTAAGTAAATAAATTGATTGGATAACATTCAGAGTTAGTGTAAGCTTAAGGTTGAGGGGCACCATGAGGGTTAATAGGTACAAAACACGTATGGTAGTGAAGCAGACCAATGGCACAGTAACAGCTCTGGTTTCTGTGGGAATAATAACACAATATTCCTTCCAACAACTTTCAAACTGTCTCATAAGATGCTATGTAACACAATCATAAGATAAGATATTCCTGTGAAAACTGACTGTTTCCCTTCCAGGGAACAATCTTCACCTGGGAGCCACTGGTTTAGTGTTTCTTCAGTGTACTTTTGGCAGGGTAGAAACCAGGACCTGTATTAGGAAAGATAAGTACTCCTCATATGCTTTGTTGCCTTCCTCTAGATTTTTGAGTTTTATATCCGTAGTTTGAACAAGGTCTTGCAAAAACCTCTGTTCTCTTGCCTCCCCCTGAGGGAGTGGGTGTGATGGATGAGCAGCATCTCTCATTGCTGGTCAGCATCTTGCAAGCTGGATCTGTTTATTTTGGGTGGGAGGAGGAGAGAGACAGACACAAAACTAGGGACTTCTTTAGAAGTTACATTGTGTTTGTTGGCTGTGACTTTTTTAACTTTTAAAAATCACATTTTGGTTTTATTGACCAAATTTGTATCTTGGACAATCTGTCAAAGTAGAAGATAGACTAAAAGGGCTTATTTACTGATGGCGTTATTCAGAAATAGCTGAAAGTGGTTTTATGTCCTTGTAATGTGACATTAATTTCTGGTGTAGGCAGGATCACAGGTAGCGCTGTTTAAAAATAGCTGTTATGATTAATAGTCTGCTTCAATCCAGGATAACTTTCTAGTATTAAGAACTCAAAAATCAGTGTCATTAATATACTTAATAATTTTCACGGGTAATGACTTGTCAGCTAAAGTCCATTAAAAAGTTACACATTTACTAAAGAAAAACAATTGATTGACCTGGTTTTATTTACTGTTGAAAGGCCAAGGAATGTCTTTGAGGCAATGCAGTTTCTAGATTTGGAACCATATACTGTTTTGAACAATTGTTCCAGCATCATGTTTGATGAGATAAGTCAGGCTCATTTTTAATTGTCATTGTCATTTCGGTGAAGAGGTTAATCCTGCTCGTTTTACTTACTTCAGTAAAGTCCATTCCTCTGTAGAGGAGCTTATGAAAAACATCGATAGGATTTGGCCTGAATTGTAGGGTTTGGATTTTGGTCATGATGTACCAGTATGTTTACTTTAAAATCAGTGACAGTAATCAGTGAAAACCCTTACTTAACACAATAATCATTCTTCAATTTAAGTGTATTTCAACACTAATGATTCTGATAATGTATTCAAGATCCTATAAATATAATTTGAATGCATGTTTTAAATCCATTCTCAAAACAGTAATGTTTACGGTCTTATCCAACATAATTATGACCTTTTTTCTTATTGGCCATTATCAATAAAATCCAAAGACCACTAATCGTATTTTATACCATTTGAATGTAATAATGAAAATACACTGCACATAGCAAGTATATCTAACATACTCTGTTTCTTCCTAGGTAATATATATTAAAGTATTTTGTGAATCCCCTCTGCTATTTATCAGTAAAATATAGGTACCTAACTTTCTGCATCTCTACAGATCACATACCACAGATAATATAAATAATAGCCTAGCAAGACATGGAGAAACAAATAATGAGTACTATTATGAATTCTGCATTAAAAATAAATAACTGCATCAACAGAAATTCAGGTTCTACTGACAGATGCTACAAAACTCAGGAAAGATTGGATTTAATTTTTTAATCTAATGTTACTTCCATGGTAATAACAAAATGTTATTTTTACTGTGGGAATCTAGAAAGGAATTTAAATTATTTTGTGAGATCAGCTGTATTAGAAGTCTCTTGTTCAAAGTATTGATATGACTCAACAGAAACATAAGTTCATTGATTAGTAATTAGTAGTTCTTATGTAATGTTCTCATTACACCTGATATATTTCAATTAGCTGCTTCTTTGAAATGCTTTTATTTCTCACAAGTGCATACACATATGCATAGCTACATGCACGGAAAACATACATTTTTGGCTAGGAATAGATGGACAGAGAGCTGACTTTTTCATATATAGTTTGAATTTCCTTCCTCTGAAACAACAACAAACTAATTGTCATTTTATTTATTGTTGTTCTAAACCTAAAACTGTTTATCTTTGCTTACATCTAAAAGTACACAGAGTAATAGCAAATGGCAGTATACATTTCAGTGCTGAGAGCTGCCGCAGTTTAGGAAATATTAGGGTAAAGTGAGGCATAGAGTTATTAATAAAATGCTTTAATTACCTCAAGTTCCATTGAAAGCTTCTGTGATGAGTGAACCTATAGTGACGTGTGGGAATTGCTTCAAAACGTCGGACAGAGAGCTATCACAGACTGGAGGTTCAGTTTTTCCTTCTGTTGATGCTGGATGGGAAACCTGTGATACCTACTATAACTGAAAGAGAAAATATGTCCCTATACTTCTTTGTTTAGCAACAATAATCCTTATATGCTGATTTAATTTTAGTTGTGTAATTGTTTTCTGTATAGAGATGCATTATATTGTCACATAATCAGAACTAAGAATACAGTGACTCCAGTGGATAAAGGGTTTTCCAACTTTGTATTTGTTCACTAGGAGAAATAACCTAGGACAGAATTTATGTTGCTCCTATAGGCTTTTATGACAGGGAAAATATGTAAGAAATTATTTTTAAAAGAATCTTTCAAGTTCATTTAAATTATTTATTGCTACCAACAGAAGAATTTTCTCAACCCTGTTCATAATAGCATGACTGGGAGTATTTTAGGATGGAGTTTAACTGGGTATAGCTAGTCTCTCTAACAGCTGACTTCTTCCCTATCCTAAATTTTCTGGAGAGCTATACATTCTCATTAGACTTTATAATCTCTCTAGATAAAACTGTCCCTTAATCCTGACTGTCTAGTAAAACTGATCTTCCCTAATTACTTTGCCTGGGAAGGGGAAGCATCCATTTTTCTTCTTCTTTGCAATTGTTTCTATTGTTTCCTTATACTACTTGGACTGTGCTAAAACTATCCCGTAGAGAAAAGCGGATTCCCACTTACCTGCATCTCTAAAACACTTTAATTTCTTTTCTATTTCCCTCTTTTACCCTCTTATTCATATTTGAAAGGCTTCTAATGTTGATTTTTTTTGAGAGTATTTTTTAAAATAATGATTTTCCATTCAGCTTTTCATTCATAACTGTGTGAAACCTTGTTGATGCAAAATGGTGATGACTGAGTTGGGTGCTCACAAATTATCTAATCTCTCAGTTCTGCAGCCAGAACTCTCAGAAAGGAGAACACAGTCTAGTTAAGAAAAGATAGAAATCTAAATAAATTAAAAATAAAATTGGTCTGTATACGAATCAGTGATTTCTGATAAATATTTTGATCCCATTCAGTTTGCTCTGTCAGAGAGCATGGTTTGCATAACCAAGTGACTTATCACCTCTCTGTTCTCTTAAATCCATTTAAAATAACCCTATGAATAGGGATACAAGGAATGTCCCTTTTTTCTTTTACAACCTGTTTAGAAAATACAGACCCTCTCGTATAGGGTATGTTAGGGCATTGGACAAAAGTGAGAAACAAGATTTTCAAGTCCCTGAGTGATCTTTTGACATGAACACCTTGTGAGAAAGAGAGAACAGTCTGCAGGAATCAGAGGTGAAGGGAAGAAACACTCCTAACAAACAGAAAATTGACTAACTTCTTTGCACACGTAACAACCTCAGAAACATATGGGTACACGTACTCATGTACGCGTTAAACCATGGCTAAAAGTGACAAAAATTTGTATGTAAAATGCTTTCCCAGAGTTCTAACTTTGATGCAATTAACAAAATTACATGAAAATGTGTATGCAATTTAGGTGGGATTAAACATGCACATGTGATTAGTGATTGTACCAAACTGTTTATAAAGGCAGTGGTTCAATACAGAAGTATTACTCAGTGTATTCCACTCAAGCATGGAATGATGCAGTATTAAAAATATCTAAGCTATTCCTGGGTAAACTTTACAAAATTATCTTTAGAGAGCTATGAGAGATCAGAGTGCAGCTAATACATTTTAGACTGCTGGACACATTATAAAAATTAAGGTCAATATTTTGGTATTTTTCCCTTCAGTCAAGAAGCAGCTTACATCCTGAAAACAAAAAGAGAACCCACATGCACTACATAGCATGATCTAATATTTACTGGGAGTAAAAAGAGCCTTGTTTGTTTGCCTCCATGTCCAGATCCTCTCTAAGGCATTTACCTGTTACATGCTTTTTACCTGTGCACTAATGTTTTTCAGAGCTTCATAAGTTATATCTAACCTAAATTATTGAAAGTTGATTTGCAAGGGTACTTTAGCATGTTAAACCCATAAGAAGCAGGCTTTCTTACAAGAATACTGATAGTGAGATTTACTGTAAATAAGATTTAAAGTGTCTACGTCATGTATAGAAAGAGCCAGGCTCAGGATATCTGTTAGATATAGGCTGGACTGCTGTACTCTATCCGTGCCCAAGGCAGCCAGGCACAGTAAAAGACAACTTCAGGCAACATTTAATTGGCATGTCAAAGTACAGACTCCGTATCTCAAGAGTATTCTGGTGCTGGACTAAAGATTGAAAATCCGTGTATGCTTTCTTGTAAACAGTACAGATGGTGAATGAATCTGGACTGGAAAAGGAGTTCCTAGCTATATATATCTGTCCAATAATACAAATTTAATGCTTTATTAAAAAAAAAATAAAAATCAAACAACAAAAACAAAACCAAACAAACCTCTATAAGCTCTTGAGCAGCTTGCCATCTTGATGTTCGTCTACTGGACTTACTCCCCAGTGTCACTGCCTTTTCTGCACTGGGAAACCAGAATTGGGCAAGATACTCCAGATATGGTCACAAATGCCAAACAGAGAATCTTGATCTTCTGGCTACACTCTTGCTCATACATCCAACTATGCAATAAACCTTTATTGGTGCAAGGCTCCACTGCTGACTGACGTTCAACTTGTTTACCCCAGGATATCAGTATGTTTTTCTGCAAAATTTATTTCTAACCAGGCAGCCCCAGACAGTACTGCTGCATGTGGATATTTCATCCCAGGTTTAGGACTTTCTACTTGCCTTCATTGCACTTCATGAGTTTCTTTCAGCCTGGTCTGTCAAAGCCCTATTGAACAGCAGCCCAGTTGCATAGCAAATCAATCGCATCCTCTAAATTTGATTTCATTCACAGGCTTGCTGAGGGTGCATTTTGCCCCATCATCCAGGTAGCTAGTGATGGTATTAAATGGTAGCAGCCCTAATACTCACCTGTGAGGAAAGTCTCTAGTAAACATCCAGAAGACTGAAGTGAGGCTGATCAGCCTCTAATGTTCCAGATCCTCTTTCCCACTGTTCTTGAAGAGTGATTTGACACTTTTCATTCTCTAGTCACTAGGAACCTCTCCTGTTCACCTAGTTTTTGAAAGGTGACTTTAGCCAAGCTCCCTCATAAACATCAGATGTCTCATGAACTGCTGTATAACAAATTTATTTGATCAATTAACTAATCTTTTCCTATCATAGGCAGCACCTCAGTCTCTCAGACTCTTCTGCCACTAGGCACAGAGACCTGGAGGTCTTCTTTCAGTCATCTAATGAAGGCTGCATCCTATTTTTCCTCTTGATCAGGAGGTCTGTAGCAGAAACCCATCACAGCTTCTTCATTAACGTCCCTTTGATCCAGACCTGTAAACTCTCAACAGGTTTGTGGAACATTTCACGGCAAAGCTTCATGTGTTCATGCTGCTCTTTTGCATAAAGCATAATCTCTCTCCCATTCCCAGCCTGTGCTTCCTAAACAATCTGTATCTACCAATTGCAGTGATCCAGTAATATGAGCTATCCCACCATGCTTCTGTTATCCTGCAACTGCTCAAACCTAATTCTACTAATATTTTTTTCCCATGCTGGAGCAGTTCATGTCCAGGCACATAAGACGGGTCCCAAGTTGTGCTGTTTTCTTAGGGAATGTGTGAGAATTGCCTTTATTGTGTTGTCACCCAGGCTTCTTGCCCCCTATTGTTCTACTTCTCTCGGGCTTTGGGTCTTCAGGGTCTTCATCCCATGAAAAATCTTGTTTAAAGGCTTTGTCATCAAGGTGGCAAGCTTGTTTGCAAAAATGCTTTTGCCCCACTTTGCAGATAGAGACAACCATTCCTTATTCCTGAGAGAGTGTTCTGTGGTCACAGACATGAAAACCCTGCATGAGATACTAGCCCCACAGGCAGGTATTGACACACTTTTGCTTCTTTTTTACTTTTTTACTTTTGCTTCTACCTGAGCCTTTACTTTTCACTAGAAAGGCTGAGGGAACAGTGCCTAACCTCTCAAGCTCTTCGGGGTCACACCTTGTTGACACTCTGTTTTACCCTGGCCATTGGTACTCATATGTTATAATCTAGAGGCTGGCAAAGCCTCTGCAATATTTCTACAAAATCCCATATCCAGAATGCACTCCAAATCTGTTTAGAAACAGGTAATAGGTGAAGAGATAAGGATACTGAACTGGCATTCCCAGTATTAATTCTTTGTGGCTTTGTGAGAGGGGAGGAAAATATATGATTATACTCTGTGACATTTGGACAGTATCTCAATGTTTCAGCACCAGCTAATCTGACAATAGAAACAATGATGTACTTTTTTCAGTCATATTTTTACCATCATGTATCTTCCTAGCACCTGAAAGTCAGCCAAATATGAAGAAATAGGAATAAGCATATGCCAGAAGAGACAAGAAATGAAATGACAAATTGAAGAACATGGAAGGCAAGAGAATAGAAACAAATGAAAACAGGGATCCTGTTTGGAAGGTGCTGTTAATAGACAAAATGATTTAGTATAATGATACATAGGGCATGAGGGAAGAGAAATTAGGTATAAAACATGTGACAGAAGGTCTTGCAATACTGGAATAAGAGTCAGAGATCAGAAAATTTTTCCAACAGTGGAAAAGAAGCATTGAGAGAATCTTGGGGCAAAAGTAGTAACAAAATGCAGAGAAAGAGAAAAAAACCCAGCATACAGAGTGAACAAGGGAACAAATAAATGGTGTTTCAGGGCCTGCAATGCATCTGATCAGACTGCAGTGAGAAGTAGGTGTAGGGAAAGAGAGCAAATGAAACTGTGAAATCATGCAATACAAAAAATACCTCGTAAGTCAAAAGCATCATAGAGATGTTAAATACAGTCTGATGTGACAGTGGAGGAACGTGGCAAAAGGGACATAGCTTTTACAGATGGTTTCCAAGTTAGAAGAAAAAAATCAATTCACTAAAAAAAAGAAAGTTTTAAGGTTTCATGTGTTTGTCTCAAAAATGCATCACCTGGACAGAATTCTGAGCACTTCCTTATTTTTCTTTTCTTGCTTCTATTTATTTCAAGAGCTTTTGTATCCTCTTGTTTTTGTTAACATCCTTTCCATTTGTGCTAGTTCCTCTCATTCTCTGCAAATGGCTTCTCAGTCCTACCAACTGTTGAAAATGTAGCCAGCATGAGTAAGACCCTCCTAATAATGCCAATCAAAGTGAAGGGTACATTGCTTCCTAAGAAAGAGTTTCTTTTCCTGACTCATCAAAAGATGTCATCAGACTCATTTTGGGCCAGCTAGCCTGCCTCTTTCCCTTTGTTTCCCACTGGTGTGCTCTGCACGCTCTTTGCGGGAGTGCTGCTCTTCCAGAGAGATGGTTGATTTGTGCTGCGGTTTGTCCAGATCCGGCTTTATGCAGCAAATGATCTGGCTAGCTGTAATCCTTCTGGCTCTCAAAAAATGATTGAAACCAATGGAAAAATAAATTATATATGTTTTGAGTTTACACTTTTGCTGATATTTTAAAACTCTGCTGTGGATTTAATTGGAATATTTCAGTTTCCAAATTGAGGTGGGGGGATATAAAAGTACATATCTTCAAATACATTTTCATAGCTTTTTTTTTTTATTATTATTTTTTTAAAAAACCCTATTTTTTTTTGGTTATAGTCTGTGAATTTGGTAATCAGATAAACACAGTGAATATAAACACTTCCAAAGGAAGAATATGCTTACTAGGAGCCATCCTAACACACTTCCATGGCCCCGAGGTACTGCCAGCCATGTCCATCCCTGTTCAAACCTGGGGGTCTCCCAACCCTACCCGCAGCCTAAGACCCTGTCTCTGTCCCCCAGGGCCATTAGCCCCTTGCCCCAGTGATTCCCCAGAAGGGGCAGTCTCCAGGTCCCCTGCCTCCAGGTCCCCTGCCTCCAGCCTGACCCTGACCAGCCATGGGCTCCATCAACTGGGTACTTGCACGCCCACATCCTGACCCAGCCTTGGCCCATTCCCATCTCCAGAGAGGTGCCTGATGCCTGGGGCTGGGTCTGCCCCCACCACCCCCAACTGCCTGCTTCTGCCTGGGGCAGTGGGACAGGTCCTGCCCTGATACCCCATGAGGACCACACAGGCTTGGAGTACTCCAGCCCCTGGGAGCCACAAGCCCCATTGATGCCCTGACACACACACTGTTGGGCTAAGGAAAAATACCAAATATCTCATCTGTTGCCTGTATAATGGTTGTTTCAACCCACACCAAGTAAGCAGGAAGGCACTTTCCAAGCTCTGTCTCTAGCATTTGCCTATGATGCTTTTTCACCAGAAATTTCAGCTCACTTCCTCAAGAAGAAATTTTGGAAAAGTCAGGTATCATTATACCATCTGGTACAGTAAATTAGATAGATAAATGCAGTCAATAGGTTGTGGCCTAATCTGTTCACCAACGGCATGAAGAGATGTTTCATGCAAGAGTTCATTCAGCAAAGAACATGTATATAGTGAGTTATCTGGTCATTAAAATACATTCATTCTGTGAGGAACCGGAGGCACCCCAGGGATGATGTTGTCCATAGATGATCATGTTTTTTTTTCACTCAAGTTATTATTTAGATTTTTCTTATTTAGAGAGAAGTGATTTTTTTCAGTGGAGTATTTCTCCTCTACAATTTACATTGATCCTTCCAGAGTTTGGAACACTGATTTATTGTGTGTCATTTTAAGCAATTAATTGATTAATATCTGGTCTTACTAACTTGAAACAGTAACTGATTCTATTCTTATTTAGTTCAGGTGGGTTTTATTTGCCTTCAATCAGAGCAAGGCAGGCCTAGGCACAGCGAGTTGGTATTTGCCTGTTCACTGTTGCTAAAATGTTGCCATTCCTATAATTGGATTTATATATATTTTAAGGTCATTTGATCGTTTTGCCAGGCTATATAGCATAGCTTATGGTTTTATCGGTCTAGGAACTCCTATTTATCCGGTAATCCAGTTACTGAAATGAGAATTTCTATTAAAGTGCATCTTCCAGAAAAGCATATTATAATGATCTCTTCAGTAGATGGCAGTGCTGGGATTAAAACTGTTGCTCAACTAATATGCAAATTTCCACATGTTGGGATTTAGGTGTAAAAAGGCTTTTCAGGACATTCTCATCTTTAAATCAGGACTCTAGTTTGCTTGGAATGCTGAAACTGTGGGGAGATTTATTTCTACTGGTTCAGGAAGTTTAGAAAAATAGATCAAATACTGCAAGTACAGTCATTTTGCTCCAGAGATATGCATGAACAAGCTAAAGCTGTAGAAAACATGTAGCTATAAAGCTCCAAAAGTAATAGTTCCTCCACTGCATATGACATAATCTATTTCAATTGCTCCCTGTAAAATGATGTTGCTAGCTGAGATGCTATAGGGTCTGAATACATAGATTTTGTATGGAAGTATTTTAATTTTACATTTATTAAACTGTATCAAAATCACTGGGGTATCCTTACATTATGGTGAGCTTCTCTATATATGGCACCATAAACGACTCCATTACTGGATTATTGCGACTTCATAATCCATCCCTTAAATGACAATGAAGAACATTTTTCTACCAGGATGTAATATACAAATTAGAAAGTTCTGATTCCTGATAAGATCACATGTGTCCCAACATAAAGTTTTTTACAAATAGGCTCATTTCTGAAAAGAAAGCTTGACAGGAATATCTTTAAAGATCACTCATCTTAACGGCAGACCTCAATAGTTCGTACAGAAAACTGCTTAGGAGTACAGAATAAGCAACAATAATTTCCCATATCATTAGGGCTTTGAGAAAGAACGAAGTCTTCTCTTGGATTATAGTTGTCTTGTACTTGTGTGGACAACAAAGGGTTGTTTATTGTGGCAATTAAAAAGTGTGGTAGCATCATATCATTGTTCATCTGTTGGGAAAGAAGGCTAGAGAGGGATCTCACAACTACACAGAAAGTAATGCTGAGTAATGTATTCCAGATCACACACTTAAGGTTATAGTACTAAACCTATGAGCATGTAGGAATTCTCAGTTATCTTGATGCTGATGATGCCTGTATTGACAACGGAACTCAGAGAGGCCATGGATACAGCACCTATGGAGCCAGAAACTTCCCTTTAAGCACAGACCCAAAGAAGGAGAATTTCATATTTTTCATTAACCATAATGTGTCTATGGGAGATCTGGACTGATCCTATCCAATGGGGCAAAATATTATACAGCATAACAAAAGAAGAACAAAGCAAAAACAAAACCCATGAAACTGCTAGCATTTTTCAACATTAAGAAAGTGAAATTCCCTTCTCTTAGATGAGTAAAACTCAGAGAACTTGTGAATTCTTTTGACAGAAAATTAAAAGTATTCTATAATTAAAAATAATAAAATAGTCTTGACATCTATATTGGCTTGTTTTTCAGAAACACCTCATTCCTTGACTTCTTTCACTACAGATAAGGTTCATCATTCATCTCTCTGAAAACAATTCCTGGACAATGTAATCTCATACCTAAATCAGTGTAAGGAGCTAGATTTCAGCATATTGGAAGATGCACTAAAATAATGAGAACAAGAGAATTTACTATCCACTTTATACTCACATTCTGCAAAGAATTGTGCAAACCACAAAGCAAGGGTAAACAGAACTCTTGCAAAGAATATGCTAAATTTTTATAAAACTAAAGACGTCTCTTTGAACCTGAGAGATATTAGAATTCTCATGAAAGAAAAAAAAGTCTACTAAATCCTACTTGTAAAATGAAAAAAAGTAGCTAAAATAGTATCCATTGGCTAGAATAAACTCTTGTTCTCTTCAGTATAAGCAGTGATTTCAGATCTGCTGGTACCTAGGTCAGCTGCCTACTGCTCCAGCAGACTAACACTCAGTGAGAAGCAAAACCTGATGCGTTTTAAGCTCTTGAATTTTTACTGTGTCATGCAGTGAAGGGATAAAATTTGTCTTCTGGCAAGAGTATGTCCCTCTTAACTCATGGATGACCTGAGATCTTTTGAGGCATATATATTGTTGTAGTTTCAGCTTCTCTGCAGCACCCCTTAAGCACCAAGTTCTAGTGGCAACTATCCTTCTTTAGAAGAAAGAAATGTAGAAATATGCTCCTGAACTGTACTGAGAAGGACATAAGAATAATTAAGCTGCTGAAAAAATGTATCTTTTTCTAAATAGGTACATAATTTTGTAGAAAATCTTCAAACACAGTTTATTCCCTTTTTTATCCTGACTAGAACATTAGCAAAAGGGGACCAAAAGAAAAATCTTTGAATTGATAATGGGCTTGAAGGAATATGTATTATTTCAAAAGATATTTTTTCCTTTTTTGTATGGCCCTGTCTTCTTTGGGATTAACTTTTCTCTCCTATCTTCCTATGTGCCAAAAGAATTATGTAGTTCATTTAATTTACAACCCCCCCAGGTACTTGTGTCTATTTTGATCTCATTTACATTCCTAAATAAAAATAAGGAAATGTCTAAGACCTTTTCTTCCCAGTGTTTGGTTTCATATATTCAAAAGATTGTGTTTTATTCTCTTAGAATGGTTTTACTCTCAACCACTCTCAAGCTAGTCAGTGTAGTTTTATAAATCAAATGCCAAAACCACTTTAAACAAAATCTATGATACATCCCTTGCCTAAAGGAGCTGCATCATTGTAAGACCATAACGGTATCATAGAATGATATTGCTTGCTGAGCTGGTCAGGTGTGACTGGGGGTTAGACTGGGAGCTGAAAGCTCATCTGAAACTATTTTACCCTGTGCCATTCTCTGAAGTAAATCCATACAGGTGATGTGGAGCTATAGTACCTCTGCAGGCTGCTGAAGTCTGTTAACTAGCTAGTACAGTACAACTCAAGGATGGGGAAATGGGATGCTTAGTCTCTATGTTTTCATTGCTGAAACATCTTGAATGAATTACACCTGTGTGGAATTGTCCATTTTAAAGTAGTATCTACAAAAGTCATGGATGTTTTCATTATTTTTATTTCTTGCTACTTTAGGAAAAAAAAAACAAACCACAAACAAAACCCACAAACCAGCCTAAAATTGAATATACCTTGATGAAAATTTAATCTGTCTCATCAAGTCTAATTCTTATGCCTGATATGCTGATTGATGGTAGTGATGGAAATAGTTTCTGTAGTTAACACTTGTGTTTAGGACAGTATGTGGAAAATTGGTAAAAGAGACATTTATTTCTGGTGACACTTTAAACTAATAGTAAACAGTGAAAAATAATGTGGTCTCTTTACTATGGGAAAGGGAAATAAACACAAAGATTGTTCCTGTTGTCCAATATTATCACCATAAAACAGAGAAGCAAACAGGTGAATTTCACTTACATAACTCAGTAAATCAAAAGACCTGAAGTTTAACACATAATAGACCTCCTTAGATTTAAGTTAAATATTTGTGTTATTTAGAACCTGGTAGAGATAATCCACACTGATAATTGTATGAAGCAGACTGTAGCAGGAAGGATTGTGCCTTGAGAAGCAGGAGGTTGAGGGCTGATCACCCTTGCTCATTTGTGACAGTCAGCTAGTATGGATCAAATGAACTCTAGAGAGCCTTTTTAGAGGTAAATTTCAGGAGAGAAACTGTTTCCTTTGTTATGTCTTGGAAGACATTTTGGGGTAGACAGATGTAACGAAAAAGTTCTGTGGATAACGCTCTGTTAGGGAATTAGTTTTGCTTTGTTGTTTTTTTTTGTGCTTGTTTGCATCTGGATGTTCAACTGTGACTGACAATATATCTTGGAAGAGATATGGGTTTCACTTCTTCCTAAAATGTAGCAGCCAAAGTCTAGGCCATGCAGTGTCACAGGGAGCTCCTATAAAGAAAATCTTGCAAGAAAAATGAGCAAGGCACTTGGAAGTTCCAAAACTGATAGTTAACATAGTAAAAGAGGACATGGTGCTTTCTGATTGCTTGACTTCAGAAAAATTTACATATTTTGTAACATAAAGGTGAGGTACACTACACAGAATAGTTTAGAAAGATAATCTTCTTCACTGCTAGCAGTAACAGTTATTGGAAAAGCTTTGCTATGTATCGGGGTTGTTATAGAATCTCTAGTTTTGCAGGCCTTTGGGCCAATCTAAAAAGCAGAATTCAGACACAGATACTGCTCCCTTTGGCTTTTAAATAGCTAAATCTGAACACGAACTCAAATGTGCATCATCTTTCTGTGGAGCCTGCATGAATTATACAACATTTGAACCGAATATAAAAACAGGGCACACTATTTTATATAGGAAGAGGTAATTGTGAATATGTCGGTTTCAATTTCTGTGATGAGATTGGTGCTCCCTTTATTCCATGCCTGAATCCAAGCGTAAACATGTCAGCTGCGAAATGCATAGTCCTTTCTTAACAGGAAAACCTAAGGATAGCTAGAAGCTAGCACACACGGGGATAGTGCATATCCTAGTGCAACAAATGATAAGAGCATAAGTTGCTTAACACCTGTTGTCAAAAGGTAGTATAAATATAATATTAGTATGACTGCTCTGATGCGGTATGCATTAGTTAATGATAAGCTATTGTAGTCTGAAGTAATGAAAACACATTCACAATAAAAATATCTGGGAATATGCACCAATTTCTATCTTTGTTACATTTGACTACATTTGTCCTTAAGTTTGGTTGGAGTGGTATTTTCCTGCCTGATGGTTGCAGTTCAGTAAATCATCAAAATATTGTACTGTCAAATCAAAAAGGTCATATAGCAAAAACCTGTTGTCAGCAGCTGCATTTTTTTCACTTGATCAATAAACTGTAGGTAGCATGGTTCTCATATCTGAAAGACATGCACAGCACAGTCATAGGAATACAAAATAACTGGTTTTGTTACCAAAATAACAGCATTTGTTATTAAATACATAAATGCACTAGCAAAGACCATAATATGCATTTGTCACAACAGACAGGATCCTGCTCTGAGCTACTGGCCACTAATGAGTTAATACTGAACTCAGCTAGCTAGACTGCATCTGTGAATAGTTAAATAATGAAGATGAAATGAAGGCCCAATGAAAAAGTCAGACAAAAGGTTATGAGTCTGAATAAATGACTCCCTGATAGTCAGGAGAAGAAAGACTGATATTAAAAAAAAAAAAAAAAAGAAAAAAAAGAAAAAAAAAAAGACTTGAATAGAAGCTGTCTTAGAAAAGTGTTATGAGAATGATATTGTGTGGCCTTTTTCTACCAAATTGTTTTGCATACTGCAGTTAGGACTAGGTGAAAGTAAGAATTATGATATTTGTAATGATAGATTATTATGCAAGTACTCATTGATTAATTTATTATTTGGATAATTGAAGCATTAAAAAGATGACTTACTGTGTTCTGCCCATGTTAGTTTTTCAAATGTTTTTTAATTGTTTGCAGGTAATCAGAAAGTATTAAAAAAAAATAAAAGAATGGACAAGTCATTCTTTTTAGTTTTTATGTTTATGTTTTTTTTTTAAAACAAAACACTTCTGATGTTTTCAAAATGCTTGGAATGGTGTCTTATTTAGAACTGTTTTCATATGCTATTCACTGTGAACTGCCCAGTTCCAGTGTTAGCTGAATTCCAGCTCCATGCAGAAGTAAAAACTAGGGATGGATCACTACTTGCATGCCTGTGCACTGCCTTCTCTCAGAAAGAAACCTGGGTGTATGAGCAACAGGAGCCTTATGCTTCATAGCAGTATTTGATCTGGTTGATAGTAGGGATCAGGACTCAAGAATATGCTGTGGAATATTCTCCTCTTATGTTTAGATGAATCCTCAATGTTTTAGGATGGGGAGCTTGGGCTGAGTACTATAGATGCTGTACCATTCAGAGAAGGGGGACGGAAGGGAATGTATGACTCTTCTGTAAGATGGAAAGCTTGAGGAAGGAAGGCTTGTACATCTGGAGGTGGTATAGGAAATATCATATCTGTAACTTCACGCATGTATTGTACCTGATTTGTGCTTTTTGCAGCTTCATGTTATTTTTGCATCCAAGTCTTGCCACAGGAGCAGTGAAGAATAGGTTTACACTTTTCTTCACATAGTAGCGGATGACTGGCAACACATTCTTTGGCTCAGCTGAGGTCACATGTTAAGGATCTCTTATTTCCTTCTCTATTGCAGTGATTGTGGTAGGCCACTGCAGGAATTCAGAATGCATTACTTCAGTGTTGCCTTCTTACCGTGACCTACTAGAGTGATTCTAGAGGAACAGTGAAGGCACAGTGTAATTCTGTAATGAGGGTGTCATATCCCACTCAGACGAGGGGGACAAGTGACTCAGATTCGCAAATCCTGAATGGAGTGGACAACAAGTCTCCAAGTCCAAACATTTATTAACTACCCACAATGTACTAATTGAACACATGATAATTGGCTAAGTACATAGCAAGTTGTGGCAAGCAATACAATATGCCTTGCATTTCTTAATGGAAAAGGAAAAGAGGGAGATAGAAGGAATGGGGAAATACAGATCACCGGTCTGGGTTCCTGCACTGATCCCACCAGCGAGGGTTCTAGGAGGCAACTGTCTTTTTCACTGGCATCCGTCTTTTCTTCACTGCACTCTACAGGCCGCACACACACACACAAACACCCTCACCCTCACACACACCCTTCCTTTCCCCTCCTTGATTTATACCCACTTTCCTTGGGTTCGTCCCCTAGGTCGACCCACATAGCTACTTATCCCATGTACGGGGAGGGGTAAGGTGTTTCCTGGGATGATGTAATTAGCATGATCATGTCAGCCCTCGTTAGCATATTGCGTGGTGTTAACTTTAATATGCATTTCGTGGATAATGAAGCAAAGGTCATTCACCGGACACATGGCCCTTGAAATTTGGCCAGATGCACCAGAGCATAGCCGTTCTGTCTCTACATATCTCCCTCCTTCAGATGCATCTTGCGTTATTCGGGCAGCCTTATCAGCTTCAACCTCCACTCTATCCACCCTGTGACTCAGGTTTGTCTTGTGAGTGTTTGAGGCATTTCTTCCATCAGCTTCAACTTTTGCTTTCTCAGGCTGCTCTTCTTAGTTTCTCGCAGGCCTGGTTTCTTGTCTCTCACAGAGGGAAGAAGTGCTTTCTTTGCAGGAATGATTATCCATGCGTTGTGGTTCCTCTGCACCAAATTCCTTAAGTGCGTATTTTCTGAGTTCAAGATTCTATACCTTCTTACATGCTTTAAAGAAAACCGTGTTGTTGATTATTCTGACCCTACTGTGCTGTACGAACTTCATTGAACCTACTTAGGAGAGCTGGAGAGGGAATTTTTGCACATACTCATGCATTTATGAATGCATAAGGATGAGATCCTCTACCAACAGGTAGGAGCAGCCTCACTTTCACAAGCCCTGGTCCTCATGGGAGACTTCAACCACCCTGATATCTATTGGAGGGACATCACAGCAGGGCATAAGCAAGCCAGGAAAGTTCCTGGAATGCATTGATGATAACTTCCTTCTCCAAATGATAGATGAGCCAACAAAGAGAGGTGTTATGCTGGACCTTGTTTTCACCAGAGAGGCGCTGGTGGGGAATGTGAAACTCAAGAGCAGCGTTAGATGCAGTGACCATGAAATGGTGGAGTTCAAGATCCTTAGGGCAACAAGGAGGGCACAAGCTCGCTGCCTTGAACTTCAGGAGAGCAGACTTCGGCATCTTCAGGGATGTGCTTGGCAGAGTATCACAGGATAAAGCCCTGGAGGGAAGAGAGGCCCAAGAAGACTGGTTAATATTTAAAGATCACATCTTCCAAGCTCAAGAGCGATGCAGCCCAACAAAGAGGAGTCAAGTAAGACTGCCAGGAGGTCTGCATGGTTGAAAAAGGAACTCCTGGTCAAGCTCAAACATAGAAAGGAAGTCTACAGAGGGTAGAAGCAAGAACAGGTAGACTGGGAGGAATATGAAAAACTGTCCAAGCAGCCAGCGATCAGGTTAGGAAGTCCAAAACCCCGATGAAATTAAATATGTCTGGGGACATCAAAGGTAACAAAAAAAGTTTCTATAGGTATGTCAGTGATGGAAGACTAGGGAAGATACGGGCACTCTCTGGAAGGATTCAGAAGATTATCACTCATATTTGAGAAGGTGTGGCAGTCTGGCAAAGTTCTTGCTGACTGGAAAACAGGAAATGTAACCCCAATTTTTTAAAAAAAAAAAAAAGAGTATCTGGAGAACTACAGGCTAGTCAGTCTTACCTCTGTGCATGGCAAGATCATGGAGTGGATCCCCTTGGAAACTATGTTAGAGCGCATGGAAAATAAGAAAGTGATTGGTGACAGTCAACATGGTTTCACTGAGGACAAATCATGCCTGAAAAATTTGGTGGCCTTCTATGATGGGGTTGCAGAGACGGTGGATAAAGGAAGAGCAAGTGATGTCATCTACCTGGAATTGTGCAAAGCATTTGACACTGTCCCACACAACATCCTTGTCTGTAAATTGGAAAGTCATGGATTTGACAAATGCACCACTTTGTGGATAAGGAATTGACTGGATGGCTGCACTCAAACAGTTGTGGTCAATGTCTCGATGTCCAAGTGGAGAGCAGTGATGAGTGGCGTTCCTCAGGGGTTGGCATTAGGACCAGTGCTGGAGACAAAGGCAGTGGGATTGAGTGCTCCCTGAGTAAGTTTGCTAACACCAAGGTGTGTGGTGTGGTCGACATGCTGGAGGGAAGGGATGTTATTCAAAGGGACCTTGACAGGCTTGAGAGGTGGACCTGTGCAAACCTCATATGGTGCATTGGGGACAAGCGCAAGGTCCTGCACGTGG
>NW_020799095.1:92226876-92261323 GCF_003259725.1 Athene cunicularia
TATATATATATATATATATATATAAATGCAGGAAAACCCAACCTAGTTGTGACCACCTGGTCCTTTAACAAGATAAATATTAATAAGATTTTTCAAATGTATGTTCAAAAGACTTAAAAAGACTGCTAAAACAGTTCTAGAAATAGAGTGTTAGTAAAGCAAGCTATAATTTTTCCACTTATGAATCTTACCAAATACTACACATCTTAAACTGATCTCTCAAGAAAAATATAAAGTCTTAGATGTAAAAACTTTTGTGCTTTAATGTAATACTATGGGAATTCCACTGTTTATGACTTTTAAAAGTTTTAGAGCTTCAAGTGTCATAATGTACTAGAGAGCTACTTGTTCTTGTGATTCTTTATATTAGAGAGGCTTTCCAAGTGTTATGTGTGCTTCATTTTAAACAAACCAATATCAACTGTGATGCATTTAATGTATTCATATATCACTACTGCATGAAACACCTGGTTAATATTAGTCTGAAACATAAAGCTGATGCAACTGATGCTGCACATTGTTAGAACAGAACAGGTGGTACAATGGAAAATAGTGTGAGTAGCTCTGAGTGGCACTTCATATCTAAGGGTATTTATTATCCTATACTGCTGGAGTAATATCAGCATGTATACTTTTTGAGGGGAAATATGTTAGTTCAGAGTAAAAATAATTGTTCATAAATTAGTTCTTTTTTTTTCTTTTATCTTAAAATTTTGTGAATTGAAAATGCTGTTTCCATGACTACCATTTCTGCACATATTTGATTACATTGTATTGTAATTTATGGCACAAAAATGCAAACCCCACCAGCAGTATTTGAATTAGAATGTAGCAGGTTTATAACTTTGGCCCCAGGCATAAGTAATAAAATGCTAGCTTTAAGTACCATTGGGGTTTATGGAATGAAGACATCTGCATTATTGTAATAAAATGTTCCTTAGTGTAATAAATATAACTGACAGAAGTGCATGACTTCCTTTATGAAAAATATGTTGATAACAATATAGTCTTTAAATACTGAAGAAACTGACTATTAAAATTTTATGTTTCCAGTTAGAGACATCTGTTGAGCATTTAGCTGGTATTATCAGTTTACTGCTGGGTATACCTAATAAGACTTCTAGTTTACAATTAAATTGAGAAATACTGATGAAAAGAAGGTATTAACCTTCTGCTGATTAATGTTTTTTAACAGTTAACATTTTAATTTTGCAATAGATATTTATGAACACAGGCTAATGGATTGTATTATAAACAGTCTCTTTTGCCTTCTCCAGTTTTATCAAAAGCAATTTCACTGTCATCTTTTAAAAAATGGACAAAATGCTATAGATGTTCTAGTTCTTACTTACTTTTAATGATCTGTCCAATCTATCTCCATTTTTATGCTATCAACTATTCATTATACAGATGGTTTAGGTGTACTGATTAACTGAATATGTTTCCAAAACAAGGTAAAACATATCCCAGCTGGGCTGATGTTTCTATTTGAGACATGTTATCTTCCATTTGATATCCCTGTCAAAAGCTTAGTGTAATTCACTTCACTCACCTTTGATTATTTACATGCATATGGTTCTCTTTCTTTATGGAGTAGATTGTCTTTTATTTTTTAAAGCATGGTTGGTAGAGGTGGGGAGAATTGTGTGTACAAAGGATTTATTACCCTTTGTTTATAAACCCTTTTACAAAGGGTTTAGTTGTTTACCCTGTATTAATTAGAAGATGCTGAATCAGTTTGCATGAGTTAGTCTCACATCCAGTATTACATTGCTTTGATTGCAACGGTGAAAGTAACCAGAAGTATTGAAATACCTCTCCTCGAAAACTTCTACACATAGAAGGAAACTATTTTATATTCTGGATCCAGTGGATGACCAGATTGAATTTCTGGCTATGAAATTTCTGAAGCCTTGGAAAGAGAAAAGGCAAAACATTGTATGCTATCTATACATTTAATGTTTTAAAACTAATCTGGTTTATTACCTCAATGCTTAAATTAAAAAGTAAAGCAAAATCCTATTGTGAACTCAACAAGATACTTAATAAAACCTTGGGACTCTAAAGCACAAGATATTAATTTTCAAAATGTAGTTCCAGAATTAACTGACAATATATTCTCATTGTAATATATTACTTGAAAGGAACTTTAATATACTTTATTTATAAATCTAGCTGTTCATGTCTGCAGACTTTCTCAAGCCTTTATATGCTACAGTTTGTTTTGAACAGAAAATCTCCCTGGATTTTGTTGTGATGAAGGTCTTGCTTGAACACTTGCTATTTTGCAGTCATAATCTTTGGTTGACAGTATAACAAACATTCTTACTCTCTGGCTGATGGGTTCCCACAATGATCACAAAAATGTTTTTCCCTCTTCTTAACAACTCTAATGTATTGAACTTTCCATCCTCAGTCTGTTCTTATTCCATTTGCTGCTTTTTGTTTCCTTTTCCTTTTTTTCCTTGCTCTTTTCCATGTTCTTCTTCTGTTTGTTTGGGGTGGTGTGGTTTGGTTTTGTTTGTTTGGTTTTTTTTTGTTTTTTTTTTCTCCTTTCTTTCCCACACTCTTTGTAGAGCTTTGTGACAGTCCAAAGAGTACAAAGATGAAAGGCTTCATCTTTGCACTGTCACAAAGCTGTGAATGTCAAATATTGTATGCTGGTACCAAACCAGATTCTTCAGCCCAAAATAAAAGGAGGTGTCAGACTTGAACTTAAGTCTATTGCAAATAGGAGAAACAAATAATAGATTACTTCAAAAGTCCAAATTAAAACTTCGGTATTTGAGAGAATGGCCTTTCCTTTTAGACAATCTCAAAGGAGTAACTTGTGCTTCTACTAAATTGTTTCTACTTATGTCAAACCATGGCTTTGTTTTTGCTGTCTCTGACCTCCTTCATGTGAAGGCACTTCTAATGATCTTTGTTAGTGGAAAATCACATGTATGCTGCCCTTTATCTTAGTTGGACAACTCTAACTGAGGTGTGGTTTTATTTTTAAGCATAAATGTAATATATGAAAATGGAAAAAGTAGTTCCTAGGCTTGCTGAGACTTTTTGGAGAAAAAAGATCTTTGCAGATTTTGTTCTCCCAAATAAATGAGGTGTTGGTTTTTTTTTTTTTTTTTGGTTTTTTTTTTTTTTTTCTTTCCTCCTCTATTTTTGTTCATAGTCATGTTGGGGGAATGTTTCTTTGTGACAGAACTCAGAGAAAGCTCAGCTACTTGTATGGTAATATTATTGTCTGGTCCTGATTGACTCTTGGTGATATGAAGATTATTACTTGATGAACAATAAAGGCTCTTTAAGAAAATTATTCTTCAGTGATGCTTCGAGTGAATATCTGAGTGATACTTTAAATTTATATAATGGCATTCATTTCAAGGTCTTCCTGTGTTGCATATGAACTAGATAATCTTAGAATGGCCATGAGAGGTTGGAATTAGTATTGTCATTTTGCAGTGAACTGAGTCTGAGTCTAAATTACTTTCTCAAGTTTAAACTGTAGTTCAGGACAAATCTGAGAATAGGTAGTGAACTTAAAATTATAGTTGACCCAGTGGATGTCCTTAAATATGAAAAGTTACTATTTAAACTCTAAGTGGTATTATAGTAATGTAAACCATGGCAGAACAAATCTAAGTTCTCTGATCAGTTACGGAGTAAGGTACATAGTACATCTCACTAAATGACTATGTATAGTAAGACAACTATCCAAACTTTTCTCTTGTCTGTGTTCTTAGTATCTCAATAAATTCTTAGAATATTACTATTGGATAAAGATTTATGGGTTTGAAAATACTGGATGCAAACAGACTTCAGTCAAAGACAATATCTTGCTCTCATCATTATACCCTGGAATTAAGCAAATGCTCTTCAAAGTTATCAAAGTAGTTAATTCAATTTGGGAAAGGGAGGAAAGAGGAAAGGTATAGAGAAAGGTAGATTGAAAGAATCTGCCTGACACAACAGCTGGTAAGACATGGGGAGCAGCAGGCATGCATGCACACACAGACATGCACTTTTAAGAATCACTCTCTGGGTAGAATAAAATAAAATGCAGAATCAAATCCCTGATATTCCCAGCAGTATGGTATGAACATAAAATTCATTTAAGATATACATTTTAAAAAGTAACATGAGCTAATATCATTATAAAAGTACTTTCAGATGTAAAGAATATCAAGGTGAATCCGGCCCTAGCACATCATTAATGCTGAACTGCATTCAAAACTTCAGATCAGATTTAAGGTGAGTTCAATACTGGCTGTGACATGTATTAAGATTCTAGCAAAGGCCGTGGGTTTTTTGGGTGTGCGGGTTTTTTGTTTGTGGTTTTTGTGTACGGAGTTTTTGTGGGTACACAACTTTAATTTCATCTAATGAATTAAAACTCATCAGATGTCCTGTTAGATATAAGAAAGAAATATCTGAAATATATTTTCATTATTTTGGGGGTGTTTATAATGGTTTAGGGAGCATTTATAATATTCAGAGATGCAGAAATATGTCTGTGGGCTTATGTCTTGGCAAATACACATATAGTCCCATTCCTATAAGATAAGCACAGTTTCTTGAAGTCTGTTATGAACTCCCTCTTTTTTTAATATACTATCTAGAAGCTATATTAAACTTTGATGTATTGGTCATTCTGTTCTCAATTTACAAAAAGGCTATGAACCACATAATCAGGATTTTTTTTTGTTGGTTTTTTTTTCAGAAAAAAAACAGAAAGCATGTAGCTAAAGATTAGTTAGAAAAATCAGATGCTTGCATAGTTTAGGGGACAGGTCAAAAGCAGAATTAATTGTTCATACAAGGCATTTATTTAATTTAAAAAAAATCTGGAATATGAGGATTATTCTTAAAGCTTCCCACTGGAATGAAGTAAACTCTTCTGATTCTAGGTTTTTAACTAAGTTATTTTGCATCCTCTATAAGAGTTTGGTTATTTTAATACAGATCTTCTCATTTCCTTCTGTTTGGGATGCTCCTGTTTGTATAAAATGCTTAAAGTGAGTCTTTCCTATATTGATTAGGGTTCTCAGTGAAGGTGAAGACTCTTTTATATGTTGCTGATAATATCAGTAGCAGAGATTAAATTTTTGAGTATGATGAACATGGAAAACAATCACCATGTGGGAAGTTGGGATCCAAAGCTCTTTTCGTTTGCCACAATCTTGTTTGCCACACTTGGGTGATCTTCACTACTGAGTCTTTATCTAACCTGGCTTCTTCCTTTTCCTCTAACATTTTGGTAAGATTCTTCACTGGCCTCTTGCCCTTTAAGGTAAACATTTAACTTCACTAAATATTGAAGCATTTCAGGTCAAATGGGGCATTCCATAAAAAACCCCTAAATTTTCATTCTTTCATAACAGAAAGCCTTGGGGTTTTTTCTCCAGAAAAAAATATGAATGGAAATATATCTTTAATTTGGTTGGATCTAAATAAAAACATGCTTTTGACATTTTTTCCCAAAATATTTTCTGTTGAAAGCTATAATTTTTTTTTTTTTTTTTTTTTTTTTTTTTTTTTTTTTTTTTAAAGATAAGCCTATTTCAGAAGCATGGCATTTTTCAGACTACTCAGATTTTATTTGCCAATGACATGTGTGTTGTTCTGTAATAGTCTTGTATGATTATACAGAGTAAAACATTTATACTATCAGAAAAATTGCTTGCTGGTGGCTGATATATTTTTAATAAATGTCACTGTTCCTTCCACAATTTTTCTTCTCTTGCCTTTTGTTTTCCCTTGATTGTTTCCAAATGATGTTTCAGACAATAGATTGCTTAGCAGCAATCTTGCTATTGTTTTGGAATGAAACAGAATAATTACTTTTAGTAGAGTTTGTACAATCAGACTTTATTCATGTGTGGGACATTGCTGAATGAGAATTCTCTCTGATAATTATTCTAGCAAGTTCATGACCATTAACTTAGCTCAACAAGTGAAGTTCTGGTTTGATGGAAAGGCAGCAACCAAACTGTATTTTTAGGTTGGAGAGGAACAAAATAGTCAGAAATGCAGAGCCGATATCACAGCTTGACCACGTCACGTGTATGCAGCCATTTCAGTGCTAAAGTAGGAAGATTGTCCCATCAGATGGACTTTGAACAGGTATGTACTTTAGATGTTATCTTTTGTGAGTAGCTACTTGACTGAAATTGATTAAAGTGTGTGGAAACTGCTGTTTAGTCATGTGGATGCTGTGGATCAAAGACAAACAGGACCTGTTCAGCTCTTCTCAATATGTACACATATACAGTGCTTACCTCATTGTATAAGGTTGCTCATTTTGTTGTACTCTATTGCAAATATTTCGAAAGCCCTTCTGTTACAAGGTAAAGAAGGTACCTAAAGCTGACATTTCCAATTACAAGCTTCTATTCAGCGAAAGTCTCACTACTTTAAAAAAAATCACAAATTAGCTTCTCAAATATTACACTGCCTTTTTTTAACTCATTGCCCATTTCTTCCACTTTGGCCTATATGAGTATTAGGTAGATGGTACAAAACTGGAAGGGTGATTGATAGACCAGATGGTCGTGTTCCTATTCAGAGAAACTTCAACAGGCTGGAGACGTGGGTAAATGGGAATGTCAGGAAGTTCATCCAAGGGAAGTACAAAGTCCTGCAGCGGAGGAGAAATACCCCATACACCAGAAATGGCTGGTCGCCAAGCAGTTTTGTAGAAAAGGACCTGGAGGTCGTGGTGGACAATGGATTGACAGTGAGACAGAAATGTGCCTTTACAGCAAAAGAGGCTAACAACATCCTAAATTGTATTTGGAAAAGCTTTTTCAGTAGTCTGTGGAAGGTAATCCTTCCTCTCTGCTTACACTGGTGAGACCACATCCGGAGTGCTGTGTCCAGTGTTGCACTCTGCGGTATGAGAGACATGGACATACTGGAATGGGTCCAATATAGTACCAGAAATATGCTTGAAGCATCAAACAAAGAATGAGAGGCTGAAAAAGGGGATTATTCAACCCGGAAAAGAAGGGGTGGTATCATATGTGTTTAAATACATGATGGGGGAGGGGGAGCAGTGGGAAGAAAGTAAGGATGATGGAACCAAACTCTTCTTGGTGACAGAACAAAAGGCAGCAGGCACCAGTTGAAATACAGGATAGATTTTTTTTTTTTTTAATTTTATGTTTTTATTGTGAATATGGACAAACACTGGATCAAATTTTGCAGTGAAGTTACAGAGTCTCCACCCTTGGAGACAGTCAAAACCTGACTGGACATGCTCTGAGTAATCAGGTGCAGTGTACACTTCTTTGAGCAGTGGCATTAGACTAGATGATTTTAGGAAGTCTTTTCCAACCTCAACCATTTTGTGATTCTAGATAAGATAAATTTATTCACAGTAACAAAAGGGCTATCAGTCTACCGTGCAACTGTTACTCTGAACGACTTGTAGATATTTCAGATGGCTTTCCGTATGTTGAAGGACACTGCACTTTCAGAAAAGGTGGCAGATTATGTCTGATGAGAACCTAGATCTTTTGGCACTGGCATAAATGACTCCATATTTCTCTTGCCAGCCTTCAAACAGAACAGTCTCAACTCCAGGCAGTGTTCCTGCTGGTCAGCACTTCCAACTCAGGAGTATTTTGGTATTAATACTTCTGGAATGATTTAAATGACTTTCACTCAGACCTTGCAAGATGTCTGTTACTTCCACATGCTGTGTGTAGGGTACAGTGTGGTCCTTATATCTGTGGATCATCACGTGGAAAGAATCACATACTGTCTTCTCACAGTTTAGGCCAAAACGTGCCATCATACCTTTTCTCCCCTTTTCCTGTGGAGATCTCAAGGGACAGCTGGCAGCTGTGGAAGCCATAAGAATAAATCACCACTGGAAACAAACTTGTAGAGTATAGATAGCCCAAAGTCTGTGCAGAGGCATCATGTTTTTGTACTAGAATTGTCAACCTGGATCTTAGAGGGGAAATGTCATTGCTTTCTTTCAAAAAAGAATTAAAATTTAAGAGTTTTTTTTTTAAAAGACATTAATTTTGTTGAGGGGAGGGAATCAGACTGTAGGTGATAGGAAAAACTGAACTACCACTTAGTTTAGAAAGAGCTATGGAATTCACTTCTGTACTGCAAAATCAATTTTGAGAAATTAATTAATTTGCATAGAGAATAGGCAAGCAACAAAGAAATAAGTGGAAACTAAATAAGCCCATCCTGTTGTGTAAAATGTTAGTGAAAGACTAGAGCTTTGATATGGCAGAGGCAAAAGGCTTTTACGTAACAAAACTGCTAAATCAGAGCCTGAGGTTTCTGCTACTTCTTGGCTTGTTAAAGCTCACAGCATGCTGGTGTCTTAACATGGTTGGTGATTGAGAAACTCATGCAAAAGATCAGTAATCTTCATAAGTTTCTGTTTGGGCCTGAAGCTTCAGAGGACAATTTTGCATTTAAAAAGACTGACAGCAACAACAACAATCAAACAATCTATTACCCCACAACTCCCTTCCCTTAAAAAAAAAAAACCCAAAAAACAAAAAACCCAAAACCCACACCAAAAACAGAAACCCCAAACAAAAAAACCTTCCTCACAAAACCCAGACAAATAAACCCTTACTGAAACTGCATGGAAGACCTGTTGCAGCTTTGATGTTAGTGGAAGGTTGCTGGAATTTAATTAAAAAAACCACAAGAGACAAACACAAAATCTGGAGAGGCAGAAATGTAAAATGTTCTATTGAAGAAGACAGAATGTGATAAAGGCAAACTACCTCCTATCTTTGAAAAGCTCTGCCTAATTCAGTGTACTTGGCTGAAATGTTTGTTAGAATATATCTGTTCCTGAAACTCTCCTTGTATAAAAAATGGGGGAGGGAAATGACCAATGGTAATTTCAATACTATGCATACATTTCCTTCAAGAGATGCTTACAGTATTTCATAGTAGTGCCCCATTTTAATTCTACTTCACATCTAGCTTACAAGAGTTGTGGGGTAAAGATGGTATGTAAAACTTCATCTTCCATGTCTTGATGAACTCTATTAAATCTTGTACTACAACAGACAGTATAAAATCAAGATATGAGTACGATACAAAGATTATTTTCTGAAGGCTAGAAAATAGCATATATGCAATTGCTGAGTTTTTATTAGGCATTAAAGACAAAATGTTTTCTTCTATAGAACTTGCTTATGTACTGAAACTAGAAGTCTATAAAATTATGTCAAGAATAAAATGACATACATCAGAAAATTAATTATTTGTCTACTAATGCATGATGGTCTAGTATATCTGCAAAAGAGTTTAAAAAAAAGATGAAATTGACTAACCCTTATTTGGGCATTCTATAACTTGAAGCAATTCAGTTTTAAAGACCTTGTAGTGTGAAGGCCTAAAACATTTTCAAGTTTGCCATTGTGATAAATTTCAGGAAGTGTTGTTGTAATCCTTCTTCTTGCCTCAATCTAATAGAGTATTCTCTTCAATTTCCCATAATGCTGATACTGTACAACACGTTTCCAATAGGTTCATGAAATATTAGCAAAAAAATCCCAAACCATCCAAAATATCAAAACACTGTATGTTGGGCTTTAATATTAAAAAAAAAAAAAAAAATTAAAAAATAAAGGCAACCAAAAAAACCCCACACTGAAACCTGGAGTCTTTCTCTAATCTTTCTCTAAATGGTGGATTTAAATTTCAGATTTATGGAAGAAGCAGTCTTTATACATATATTTAATACAATTGGATTCTTCAGACTTTGTGCTGAATGGGACAAGAAAATGAAAACTTAATCTCTAGAGAAATATAAAAATATAACTCTCTGAGAAGGAGAGAAAAAAATTAATATTGCTTTAAATTCTAACTTGACTAGAAACCTACTGTGGATTTGTGTGTATATTAACAAACTGATTATTTCCCTAATCCTACTGAGATTTTCCTCTTCATGTGCTAAATTTTGGCATGTTTTCCTCTATTGCTTTTACATTAGATGTTGAAAGTTGGATTCAAATATAATCACAAGAACTTTCAAGTGAATTTTTCCAACTAATGTGAAAATTTTTTTTTTTTTTTTTTTTTTTTTTTTTTTTTTTAAGCAAACAAACATCAAGCTTACAGAATAATTCAGTTAAAAGCAGATTTCTGTGCTTTTGTTTCATGGTGGGAAGGGGAAGCAATCCTTTTTTCCTCCTTACAGGGTGTGATCTGACAGCCAGTAAAATCAGTAGAAAGGCTGGATTGTGGCTGCACATCTCAGGTGGTGACAGGTTTTTGGCTGCTCTTGACAGAACTTTGTCAACTTTCTGTGTTTGATTTGTTTATTCTCTCCCCTCACTGCCTCCAAGACAAAATGAGTTAGTTACAACAGAGAGAGGAGGTGCATGACCTGGGAGTTATGGGTAAAAAAGTAGGCTGAGTAGCTCTGGCAGGATAGCTTCTCCTGAAATCAAAAAGGATCTGATACATTTCTAACTTGTAATTTCCTTCTTTCTATGCATGTACTATGCGTTTTGGGGACTTGTCCTCATACCAAAAGTTTACCAGTTTAACTCATTTCCATTTTTATCTCGATAATCCAATGCAGCTCTCACATGGCTGGCTCAGAGATGTTTATGATGTTACTGGTGCCTGAGTGGAAATCGGCCACATCTAATTTCTTCCTTCCTCTTCACAGTTCCTTACGTCACCTCTGTTACCAGTTTGACCATACCCTTACCATTGTTTTGGTGTACTCCTAGTTTATCTTGAACTAGACTCTAAGTAACAAATCATGTGTAGATAAATTGATACAAAAGTATTTTTTGGAGAGTTTTTTTTAGAAAAGGACTTAGTTTTGTAAACTTTAGAGTTCTTGCTAAATCTGGTATTTGTACACATAGTAGTAGCATATTTTAATCTGATTTTTGTTTCAAAAACCTGGCACTGAGCAGCTTCTTTAGGTGTTAATCTATCTTCTGAACATCCTAGGTGAACATTCCTGTCTGAAAACTCCTACCTTCCCCACCCCAAGATTTAGTGCAGTTCTGAGAAAGAACTGGGAGGATGAGGATCCTCTCCTCATACTAAATATGTTATTAAATCTTGTAATGTCAGCCTCCCAAAGAGGTGACAGTTTTTCTGGCTGAGACATTAATGAGGTACACTGATGATAAGTCCCCAGAAGCAAATAGCACAAGCTTGCTGACAGTCTTAGTGCCATGTCCTGTGGCAGTTAGTACGGAACTTACTTAGTATGGAACTGTTGCTATTGAGCTAATCCTATTGCTGTTCTTAATAACAATTTTCACAATACTGCCCATAATATGATCTTTAAAACTATTGTTTTGTTGAGTTTAACATAATTATATAATATGTATATGAGATTACCGCAAGTCTTTATTACCAATGATTAGCTAAGCAAATTACCCAACAAATTAATAATACATTCCTTAAAAGACTAGCCATGTGTAAGTATACATAATTTAGAAAAAGATCAGAAGATGGTGCACTGTGTTTTTCTACAGTATTCTATCTGCATTGTTGGAAACCATTTAAATAATGGGCACTTGTGAACTTCCAATATGCAATTCTGCTTTTTTGTTAAAGATCATACAAAGCTGTTAAGAAATGCTGAATGAAGTTAGATGCTCTATTCAGTTACAGGAATAAACTGGGGGAAACTGTTTATATTAATCAAGTCAGATGTAGACTTTGGTTCACGATCTGGGTACATAAGTATCTGTCAACACAATGATCTGATTTTGCAATCTTAATGAACGAACTACACATATATGTAAATCTTCTAAGAATGGGGAGCTTCTTTACAGATTTGTGGCAAGTTTGAGGAGTGTGTTACGTGATTCTGTAAATATGAAATATTGGTTGCACACATTAATATGTGACTTCCTAGACTCTTTAGTTGAGAAGCTAAACTAAATTTGGATAGTTATGAGGACAATGAAAAAAATGTTAAACTGGAGAGAGCTATGTTTTTAAAACAAAAATGTTTCTTTTATGACAAATGGTCTATTGCTTGGGTTTTAGTTTACACAAAATAACAGAGACTTCTCACTGGTAACTGACTTGTGAGGTTCACATAGGAAGTCTAGTCAGGGTAAGAGCTGTGCTCCTTGAGAGAATTCTTTTGCTCAAGAATCTAATCTTCTGAGACTTCCTAGCTCTAAAGGGAGACTGTTCTCCTTATGTAAATGCTTGTATTGTGTACACTGAGCTAGGTGGTATGAAAACCTCTGAAGAACTGAAAATTCTTCTATTAAACATATTGTTGGTTTCTGGATGTATCTTCCAAAGTGCTGATGGTTATACAAGCATGACAACAAGGTTCTAGCCCCAAAACGTGTGCTGCTAATACCAAGTAGATTTTTTTTTTTTCTGTTAAACTATTTATTTATTGAGTCAAGGGTTTATCTTAAATTTGAGCCTATTTGGATTGAGGATCCAAAAATTTTATCTGTTTTTAAAGATTCCTTTCAATTTTTACTGAGCTATCTCAAAAGGACATATACAGGTGGAAATGAGACTATAACGTGCCCTTAAGACCTTTTGGTATATGGCTCTTCCAGAGAGTTTACAAAATCTGGAAGGGAGGAATCCCTTGCTGAAGGATCCACTCTACTCTGACAGCAGAAGAGGAAAATTCAAAGAGCCAGTGAGGTGTCTGAACAACTTGGAGCTATGTTGGTCTCTGCAATAGAGCTCTGACGATCTATGTGCTTTGGTAAGAACAGTTCATGAAGCTGCTCAGGTATCTGTTAATGCTATACTCACCCCACACCAACTGGTGCAGGCAAAAGAACAACAGAAATACAGAAACACAAAAATAAAAGGACTGAAAAGAAGAAAACAAATTCTATAGTTGTATACATATCCATACCAACTTTCTCAAGCTAGTTATACAAACTAGTTGTGCAGCTCTCAGCACAGAAGACTGAGGGGTTTGAAATGGAAGGATCACTTTTGGCCCAGGTGGGTCGTTAGATACTGACAGGCTGCAAACACCTCCTTTAATTCTGAGGTTGGATCTCTTCTGTCTGAACAGAGAAGGCACTGCATACGATGCTGTAGCACCACTCCATGCATTTTTACTTGGCTGATTTGCCTCCCGGTTCAGTTTGTTTTTTTCTGCATCACCTACATAACTTCAGTCTGGCTGTTGGATCAGTGCATGCTAGTTTCTATTAAAAGATACTTTGTGAGCCATCCTCTTTCTCCTTACAAATCTCACAGCTGTCTGTAATTAATTGATTTTTCTGACATTGAAAATTAATTTCCTTTGTCCCCTGATGTTGCATTATATGATGACTGACAAGAATCATTACAGTCATTTAAAAAATAAACAAAACCTGAATGCAAGTCTATAAGAGCAATCCAGTCTGAGCTCTCTAGAGGGAAACATTCTTCTCTTCCATCTTAGCAATTACAAGTGTGATTCTTTGCTGTCCTGGAATTGAATTGATGCCATATCACAGAGCCAAGTGCTGGTTGAAAGGCTCCAGAAGGGAGACACAACCCCTGCTTCTGGAGGGAACATACCACTAGCTTCTCATCTTACTGAGACAAATGCTGTGAAAAGGAAATACAGAGAAGTGTAGGATATATGAGATCTTCGAATAAATCTCCTGTGACAGACTTCTCACAAAGTTACTTGCATGCAACAAACCCTACTCAATCAGGTTATGGTCTTGTTGATGCAATGCAGTACATTGTTTCTGTTGTTCAGTGTTGTGATGGTGAACAGGATACTCAGATCCTTTTTTTTGCCTGTCTCAGAGCTTGCACTGTTTCTTGGGGTTACCCTATTCCAGATGTAGGTCTTTGCATGTTCTTTTGTGGAACCTCACGACATCTTGTTTGCTTACTTCTTCCAGGAACAAGAAGAAAATAATCATGCTAATTCGAGTAAGAATATGCAAATTTTGCTGCTACCCTTACAATGAGTTACAATCCATGAGGCTCTTTTCTGATTACTTACTTGCATAGTCTAACCTGTGACCTTAATGCCCTTTATGACAAATTTTCAGGGTTACCAAGTTTCAATACAGCACTTAATTTTCTCCTTTTTGACAATTTTCATGTATATTCAATCATCTGAAACAATTTAATCTACTGAAGTCTTGTGGAAACTACAACGTCTTTCTCCTTGAACTACTTTTAGTGCTTATCCAAATTGAGATATGCAAGAAAAATCTGGGCCAGTGCATTTACTGAGGCTGGGTTACTCTTGTGTTTAATATTCTCTAATGATCCACAAGTGTATTCCTGAATGCGTGTTGCTATCCAATAGATTATAGTACAGATGCATAAGCTGCATAACAAAAGGAAAGTAGCTGTTGGAGAGGAATGACTATTAACTAATATATTCATGAGTAGCTAGTCTCAATTTGGCTGTGTCCACAGATTATTTGGATCTTTTTAATTTAAGAATCTTGATGGACACAAAATGTTACCGAACTGAAAGTCTCCTAGAAATAATGGATGAGGTAATGCTCTCTTAGGAATAAGAATTAGCTGTGCTTGGTCTTTAGCTTCTAACAGATGTGGATGAACACAAATATTGCACTGTTTAAGAATGTTTTTGGCATGGAATGGTAACACGGTGTGTAATGTTTTCAGGATTTTCAGCTCTGGCAGTTACAGCTTCCACTTATCTGGAAGATTTGATTTTAACTCAACATCAAATGAACATGAATGAGGCTGGTCACTGGTAAGTGACTAATGCATTATTCTGAAAATGCACATGACACACCATAAAGTTCTGCCTAACATCTGAAATCATCTACTCAGCAAGGGATTTGATATTAGAAAGCAAAACTTGATTGGAGGGAATAAATTCAAAGAATATTTTGGTAAACACTTTTGTGAAATATAAATAAGACAAACTCCAGGATTCTTTCACTCTTTAAATTTAAAGGGTGTAAATCTGTTTTTATCAGCACGTTGGATCACTGTTGCTGTCCCAGCCAGGAGTAGCTGGACAAAGCCAGCATAAAACTACTTTGCTACTTGTGGGTATTTCAGTTTCTTAAAAATCAAATCAAAAGGACAAAGCTCCTTCAGATTTTTTTTTTTTTTTTTTTTTTTTTTTCAAATAAAGAAAAGACAGTTGCTTTCCGTCTGTGGTTGCGGATAAAAATGAACTGTGTGAACTCTGACTAGACTAGGTCTTCAAATTCCATTATTTAGGACGCTAATCCTATTTGCATACTGATGTTCCTGTATTGTTGAGATGAGCAAGGAGAAGCAATATATATAAATTCTTTTTTCCTAGTGAACTGTCTCTTGAAAATGAAGGGCAGGTAGTTCTTCTGATAGGAATCTGAAGGCAAAGGAGGTTTGGAAAGATCAACTGAGACTTCACTGAAAGAGGACTCTAGCTAATTTTGTAATTCAATATCTATCATATAAAACAGAACTGATAAATAAGATTGTTGAGAACAAACTGTCCATATATTAATAAAAATGCAACAAAACAAAAATGGGGGGCTGTGTATAACTGTAATACTTGTATGGTTTTGTTAGAGACATTGAAGGCAATGGGGTCCATTAAAATTTTGGAGTTCTGTATCTGTACGAGATCTGATGATCCACATCTGACCCATTTCAATTAAAAATTTTGTCTATTGATATCTTCATTAGCTGGATGTGCTTTGCATAGTGCAAGTATAAAAGTTTCTTTTGGAGATGATTCCTCTTCAGACATAGATCACTTCCAGTATATGAAATTGTTGGCCCTGCATCTAGATCCCTATGATTAAACAGTGTGAGAATTAGGTCATTTAAACAAAATACAGTCCTGACACATCTGAAAGAATAAAATACAATTCAAAAAGAGGAAGAGAGTGAAAGGAAAATAAGAGTTGGGGGAAAATAATAACCCAAGGTCTTGTGTGGAATCCAGACACTTCAAGTGCTTTCTTATATGCAAAACTTGATTTCAGTAAGTAGCTCTCCTGACTTTATGAAAGTACTCATATGAGCGAGCTAATATCAGCGTTATAAACAGATATTAACAATGTTTACTTATAATCTACTGATATATATTATAAATATTATATAAAAATTATGTTTATGATTTTAAATGGCTTTTTCTATTTTTCTCTGTTCTTTTACTGCATTTAAATAAAGAGATTATACCGTTTGCTTTGTTCCTAGTATGCTAAAACTAGCTTCTGTCTTTCCTTCAGTCGTTATTAACAATGAGGTCCTGTGATCTTTTCCTTATCTCAGAAAAAGGAGCAGAAATAGTGGGAATGATTGAATTAATGCTTTAGCAACTTATAATTATTTCTTTCTTCTTTTCCACCTTTCCAAGTAGCAAAAAGATGGAAAATGAATGAATTACAAATGGGTAGAGACATGGAGAACACAAGGACTAACCAAACTCTTCCTTATTATATGAATATTTTAAATAGCTCATATTCTCTATAGCACAGATATTAAGTGCAGCGTTTCATTCTTTGCTCCAGTTCCTTGGATCAAGGCTAGAATACATAAAGGAGCCTTGGTTAAAAGTGTGGGTTTTGTTTGGTTTGGTTTGGTTTTTAATTTGTTTGTGGGTTTTTTATTTGTTATGTTTTGTTGTTATGGTTTATTTGCTTTTGTTTGTGTTTTTTCACCTCTTCCCTGACAAAGGACTCATTTTTCTCATACAATTAGGATGACAGCATCCTGAAAACCTTCCTCTTATGATCCATTTTAAGGCTTGCTTTTAGCCAGAGGTCTATTCACTTCACACTGAAGTGGAGATGAAGTGTGAATTAACCTTTACATTGTGTGTACATCTTCATTAGTGTTCATGTGAGGACTGAAATTTCAAAGCTAACTTCGAAGTATCCATGCTTTGGTTTGCTTTAGGGAATAGTCTAGATTTCCTAAAAACTATATTCCTTCTGTAAGAAATCATCTGGCATATGCATTTCAGAAGCATGCCCTCCAACTGCTAAAGGGCATTCAGTCCATCAGCTCAGACTGGAGGTAATCATGTATACTCCGAAACATATATACTCTAGACTTTAATTTCTCAGTTACATCTGTTTTTCTCTGCAGACCCACTTTCCAATACACTGGACTATTTGCCTAACCAGAGATAGTGTGTGTGGATGAGTGAGTGTGTAGGAATTTAGTGTAAAACAGGGTGCTCAGTGGTGAGAGAGATACTGAGGTACTGAGCAACTAAGTCAAAATTATGTAGCCACAGGCACAAGAGCAGCATGTTTGAGGATCCATAGGAATTCAAGGGCTGGAAGAGTGGTTAAAGTGACTACGGCAGTCCTCTGTGTTATGAATGCTTTTCTGGGTCTCCTAAACAGGACATAAAAGCCTCATCCTCATTATGGAAACACAATGAGGATGAGAAATAGTCATGTGAATACATGTAAATGAAACATGACTAATCATTAGTATTTAATTTGTTTAGACACATCTTATTCCTCTTCATATAAGAACAGATGGTAATGGTTTCTTGGTTTCACAGAGAAGTGCAGAGTACAAGGAAGACTATACTGTCAGAAGATATCTGAGTGTTATTGACTGACTGTCTTATGGCAGTACTTGAAGAATCTCCTGTAAAATACTCCAGTGGGTTTTTTCTTATAAAATTATGTGAGATGCAGCAATCTTCACTCATCTTGATCTTTGACTGGGGAACTGAGGTAAATTAATAAAACAGGGAGTAGTAGGAATGTTACTGGTTTATTTACTCAGGTTACACTCTAGAAAACTTGTCTATCAAATATTTTCCCACCAGGCTGAGTCAGATGTCATGATACTAGACATATTTCTAATATGGAGACGATGATGGTGTATATAAATAGTTGATTAGATTCAAAAGCAACTCTGTTAGGTGATCTATTATTTATATTGTATCAAATATATACATAGTGTTTTTATCACATGCAATGACCATATCATCACTGTCTTAAGAGACCTAGAAGCTGCTTCTTAAGAATAAGCAAGAAGGATTTTTGGATTGCCTTTTATTTATTTTTACTGAAGCTCTTGCAAAACTATCTGTTACAAATTAATATTAATTCTGGAAGTGCTGATCATAGTGTCAAGGCACTGATTTTTTCCTCAGCTTTTTGTTCTTTTGTTTTATGAAGACAACTTCATTTGTATTGTGTTGTAGCTTAGCTTTCTGTAGAAATATTAATATCTGTATTAATAGCCATATAATAGCCAAATCAACACCCCTATATCACAAATATATCCAAATTTATATCCATATTAATGCACTGGGACAGGAATGTGAGAGGAGAAAATTGTTGTAATGAACACTTGAGAACAAATGCGATTTAAGTTCAGATTAATAATTATGTGGTTAGCTGCTGTGAACCAGAAACTGAGCATTGTTGAAAAGACATATAATCCAATCTGCCTACTATTTCTTCTTGTAGAAGGTCGAATAGTTGCCAATATAAATACTGTGTTGAAACTGAGTAATATCTGTTTAAAAAAATCTCTGTAAATAGAGACTTCCAGCTCTAAGGAATCCTCTGAATACAGTTCCTAGAAGAGGTTTTTTATTTGTTTGGCCATGGTGTACAGGATAGAGGCATTCTTGTGGAAACTCCCATCTCCTTTACTAGTGTGTGAGATAAAGATGGTAATAGAAGAGCTCATCAGAAGAGCAGAAGTCAACTGTGTGGTCGTGATTCTTACAGAAATTAATTTTGCATGTGTAAAGTAGGATATTTGGAATGGAAGGAATTGTATTGATGTGTCACAGAACACAGCTCAGGAAGACTGCATATCATCTGCAAAGTCACCTTAATAAAAAATACTAAACACATTTGCCTTTTTAACTTCTGTTTCTTTAAATACTTGTTGGTTGTGAAAAGGACTGCAAGATAAGTGGAAGAAGAGAGAAAGAAAACAAAACAAGTGATGCAAAGGCTATTGCTCACCAAGATGGTAGGCACACTCACCGCAGGCAGACCGATGCCCAGCCAGTTCTCAAGCAAAAGATAGCCTGTGTCTCTAAATATCCCTCTTTTCCCCTTTATTGTTGAGCATGACATTATATGGTATGGAATATCTCTGGTTAGTTTGGGTCATCTGCCTGTTTGTGTCTCTTTGCAACCTATTGCACAGCCCCCAATCTATTCACTGTGGGGGCAGTGTGAAAGAGAGAAGGTCTTGGTGCTGTGTAAACACTGTTCAGAAAAATCTACATGTGTGTTATCAGTATTGTTTTGGAAGAAAGTTAATTTTAACCAAACTAGACCCAGTACACCCCCACGACACACATATTTCTCTCTTTCAAATACATTAAATCAACTATCTAGGAATCCTTTTCTTCTAAAATTGATGGAGTAGGACACAGAAATATTGGGGAAAGAAATGATTGCTAAAATACCTGGGTTAGCAGTAGAGAACCTCTTCCAAGTTTTCCCTCTTCCTTTAAATAAGAGAGAAATCCGTTTCAATTTTATGGACTAAATTCTTTTGTGAGTTATAGAGAATTAATTCTGTGAGAAAACATGCATTTTACAAGGATGATATCTGACAAGCATATCTGACAAGGATAACATTTGTTAGATTTGTTAGATTTGATAGAATGTGTGCTTCATTGAAGAAGGTCCTGGTCATTTTCAGTCTGCTACTCAGAAAAAATACTTATTCTGTAGCCTCTAACTGGGATCTGACAGTTAGATAAAGTGCTGATCACAGAGAGAAATAGAAAAGAGATAAAATAGTATACAAAATACTGGAGAAGAGGGAGAAGAGGAGGGTCATACCAGAGGTCTCTGTTTGTAACATGGGAATATTATGCAAAAAATCACTTCTATCATTATTAAATGTTCTCTGCATAAACTCCTGACATGCTGATCAGAGAAATTGTATTAAACACAGTGCATTAAACACAGGAAGCATTAATTAGATGTAGATTTCCGGGCAAATTGATTATATGGTATTGTGGATAATTTACCAATAAAAGTATATGATGGTTATGTTATTACTTTGGTGTCTTAAAAGCTTCCTTTTTGTTAGGGTCATCATAAACTTCATTGTTTTGAGCTTTGACTCCTCAAGAGCAAGGAACTTGTTTAATCTAACTGAAAAAGAACTGACCACCATTTGCTCCTTCTCCTTTCAGAGCTCCTTCCTTTGTTCACTCTTCACATATTAAAGTTCTCTCAAACTTCTGGCTGTTAGAATAACTCTTTCCAAAGAAATATTGCAGTAATATTTTGGAGTTCTGGAAAGGCCTATCAGAAGCAATGGGTAGGCTTTTCAGTCTGACTGATTTTCAGACACAATTTAGCGTACAGTTAGCACTTACTGGAATCTTCCAGAATAAGCAATAAAAATTTGACTAACCCACTGGATGGTGTCAGCATTAACTTAAATCCATCACTGAATTTGTCCAAGTTTCATGTTCTCATTCTTCTCCCTTTAGAGTGGGAAGGTGCTACTGTCACAGTTATGTGGACAAGCCACCTCTGAGGGGAGTTGGGAGCTTCAACTTTAGGGGATTGTGAGGGTCTGAAGATCTGAAACCTTTTTTTTCCTGGGCTAAACTGCAATGGACTCTCCTGCTTTAGATCCTCTTGAGCCTGACTGGCATGCTGATGGGATAAAGGACAGGCTTCCTGAAACCTTTCTACTTTTAGACCTTCTTTAAACACATCTTCTCTAGTAGATGCTGTGTTGTGCCACGTAAACTCTGATCAGCATTGCTGATTAATCAGAGCCTTGCCAGAGAAACTGAGGTTCCTGGAAATTGAGTAATTCCTGTTGCCCAGCTTGGCTGTTTGTGGCAGAAGTTATTTCCTTCTGCTTATGATATTCAGAAATGGAGTGGGGGAGATTGCCAAGTAATCTAGGAGCACTTAGGGTGCAGGAATGAGAAGTAAATCAGAAAGCAACACCTGAGAAAGTTTCTCTATTTGTCATTTTCTATCAATAACAGAGTAAATGAAATGCTTGATAAATCAAATGTCTTGCATTTATGGTAAATCTGTTTGCAGTTTCTTCATTATATAGTCAATTCCTCATGGATAAATATAGCACTCTTTGGTTCAGATAGTAAATACTGTAGCTTTTATTCCACATGGCTACTGAATTATATTTTTTTTTGTAATATCACATTTTTATTAATATCATTATTTTATTAATATAATTAACGGCCAAAAAGAATTTTCCTTTCATTCCTCAGTATTGTTTAAACTGTTCCTTAGTTCTTTCAAATGCATTTTCTACCTCAATCCCTCCAGTGTTATAAATAATATACACTTTTTCCTTTCTAAAAGTTTTTTTTTTTCTTTAAAGAGAACAATAAAATAAAATAATTTAAATCTTACAAACACCATACAACTTATTTCACTCTTATATTGTTGTAAGAGTCAAGCCAAATAGCATCAGCCTATTCTAAATTCCAATAAAACCTTAATCTACATAATAGAAGTATTTCTCGTGTGTACATCATAAGTACAGAAACATTTTCATTGCCTAGGTTTATGCATGCTATTTTCTCTTGTAATAAATCAATCATATTTTTATTCCCTAATTCAAGTTATTTCAAATATGTTTCATTTTTCTTTGTCACTCTGATTTCAGGTTCTTAAAAGTGAATTCCCTTGGACTACGTATTTGCTATACTTTTAACTTTTTAATAAAATAAACATGCAGCAATATGTCTAACTCATCCAGTAAGTTACGCAGATAATTGCATTGTCCTTTGAATGTGGTGTACCTTTATTAATTCTTAACCAGTAAAATAATTTTGAAGTATTCTCCTTCATTTAAGGATATTAAATGCATCTACAGCTTTTCTGGTATCCTCTGTAGATGTTTTTATAAACTGAAAATGGTCAGTGGTTTTTCCAGGAGGTTGAGATGAAAAAAATTCAGAAATTGGATAAGATAGAGGGAATTAAAAACATTAAAATGCCCAGCTTCATATATTGTGCAAGATGTCTATGAAGGTTGCGCAACAGAACTCACAGTCAAGATTCCTAGCAAAGCTTTATAGGTAATACTTGCCTGTTAATTAGTTTGTGAGATACTCTACTCATAGTTAAAAAATGCCACACATCTCTTGATTTACCTTCCCGGAAACACATCATAAACACAACTAGCCAGTTAACTCTCCAGAGTGGAGAGAGATGCCTGTTCATAAAAAGAAACCATGTTACAAGACAAATGTATCATAAAGATGGGTTTTCTTCTCAGATGACTTCAGACAAATGAAATGAACAGTATTGTTTAAATTGGTGCTATTTTGTGCTAGTCACCAACTGCATTCTCTTTTTTTAGATACTGTGGTCAAACATCTGCTTGATAGACCATTTAGAAAGCAAGGTTTCTCTGATGAATGAAATGGCGCACCCATTGAAGTTATGTTTAGAGATTTACAGACGCATTTTGCAACTCATTCTACCTTTATCCGTTATTTCATTTATGTCACTTCTTATTTTCAAGCAGAAGCTTTTGCTGGATTTATGATCTCAAAGTTCAGTGGCAACAGCTTTTTTCTCCTTCTAATTCTGCAGAACTATATTGATTCATTATAAATACATCCCTGTAATACTGTCAGGAAATTAGAAGGGAAAATCAGATTTTTTTTTTTTTTCTTGTAGTGGTGAAATAATTTACTTCTCTTAAAACTTTGTTGTAAGCAGAAGTAACTTATAAATAGTAACACAATTGTATGCTGTCAGCTAGTGACTCAGTTGTTTTTTTTTTTTTTTTTATTTGCACTATAATATAATGAGAATCATTGTATCAGAGTTCAGTAGTGAATGGTTCTGATGTAAAAAGTATAATAGTGTAAGGAGAGAACAATCTTTATCTTCTTTCCCTCCCTACGCTCAAATTATATTGGTAACTATAATGTTGGGTGATTTTATCCATCACACACTTTTGTAGATAAAGGCATATCATTTTGACTCTAAAGCTGTGGGTATTGCTTTAATAATTACTGGCTTAATGAACATTTCTGGATGAGATCCTGAGAGTTAAAGGTTGTGTGGTCTTGTTGGCAGTCCCAACACAAGATGTGAAAGAAAGCAGGTTGACTGTAATCTTAACCTAAAATGATTACATTAAAAGGTCTTTAAAACGTCTCTAAACAATTATGCAACCACCTATAAATTTCCTGTTGCTTTTGACTGCTTCACTGTATGTTTTATGATCCTTTTCTTTTTCTGGTCTTGTACTTTCGTGTACTTTTCAAGAATGACTAGAAGCAGTTGTGTCCTATAGTGCAGGGCTAAAAGCAGTTGTGCCCTATACCTTACTTTACAGGTAGAGATAGGTGATACTTGATTTCGCTAACACATTTTTTTTCACAGTCCCTATTTCGCCTGTGTGGGTTGGGTCATCTGCTATGTCAGAGGATATGTTGTGGTGTATTTAATACCTTTTAATATCTTTGAATTGAGCTCATTTTCACTGATGTGTGAACATTTCTTCCTCATCCCAAATCTGCCTTTTGCTACCCTATTGCAAAATTTTATTTATTCCTTTATGGAAATATATCCAGGATCAGCACAGGGTTTTGTTGGAGAAAATTAAATTCTTTAGAACACAAAATGGGAAATGTATATACAAACAAAACAATGGATGTCTGTCTGTGAAGTAAGCTCTTTTGGGTAGTGTTTTTTACCTACCACTGAAGTGTCTGACTAGAAGCATGTATAGCTTTTTTAATGTCTATAATTTGTTGTTAATGTTGGCGAATATTTTAAGAGTTCTGATCTATAAAACCCTGCAGTTGCTACAAACTAGCAGATTTCTGGAACTTGAGACACTGGGCCGTCTGTGAAGTCACATGAGGTAGATCAGTAGAAGTTTTGAGGAACATGGAAATTGAATCTAGGTCAATGGATTAGAAGTCATCCTTCCTATGCGACTATGACTTATTCACTACAGTGAATAAGGAATGCCGTAACCATTGAAAAGCCAGGCACACTCCTTTGATACGGTATTTGAATCACAGAACAAAGTTTAGAGTCTCTTGTGATATTATTTGGTAAAAATACAAACATTATCAGTATAAGGTGCTGGGAAAGGGTTTTGCAGATTTGACTAGATAAGGAAAACAAGCACCTTGAAATTTTCTGGACATCAGCATTATTCAGAGAGAATTGAGAATGTCAGCTGAGATTCAACCTGAAGCTAAATCTGTCATTACAAGCATTGAAATATATTATCGAGTCATTAGAGAAATGGTATCTTTGCTGATAACCACAGGTATGGATCTGGCACAGTAGCGGCTGTTGCAGATCTCAGCCAAAGTTTCAACTATCTGTTGGCTCAATTTTTACAAGTCTGATGTGTATTGTTTGGTGAACTTACTAGAGTACCTTACACTGTTTAGTTGAAAGTTTATCAACTGATTCCCAAGGCAAAAGCCAGTTAATGTCAATGTTTGTAGATATTAACTAGGCTATTGAAATCTCTGAATTCTCTGGTGAATGTCTTCCAAAGTTTCTAACAATCTCAAGGTGTCTCTGCATTACTGAGGAAACTCTTAGGCAAAGATGTGTTATGTTCATGGTTATCCTGACACAACACAGCATCAGATGCACCAAGAAACTGGTGACTGATTATATTGTTTCCCAGAAAGAAAGTATAGTATGGTTACAATGAGACAGCACTCAGAATATCACTTTTACAGTTGCTTTCAAATTGGGGCCTATTGTCAGTCAAAACATATTGTGCTATAGCTTTATTTATTTCGGCTTAGTCATTCACCTAACAGTTGGCAGTCAGACTAATAAAAATCCAGGAAAAACTCTACAAGCACTTTTAAGTCTTGATGTATTTGTAGTTCAATTCAGTACTGTTTCCTACTAATATTGTAGCTACTGAGATGAGATAAACATGTACGATAGCTAATATAGGAAAAAGTGATCAAACCGTAGTACTGATCTAAGCGAGAATATAAAGTAATAGAATTTCTCTCAACAGTCTGTCAGAGTCTTTCTGGGGTGGAAGGTGTCTTATACCATTAACTAAACTCAACCATGTGTTTTGGAGACCTACTGAGTGACACACATATGAGAGGGAAATACAGACCAAATAAAAGAGACATCATGAAAAATACCTGATTTCAGACAGTCATTTGATTGAAGTGTTTTACCAATATTTATGTAGAAGCATTACAATTGGAGTTTTGGAAGTAGATAAATAGGCAGATAAAGCAGCATTACAGGCAAATCCAGGTTATTTTCTCATGTGTTTTTTATGTAGTTTTTCCAGAAAGAATTCAGTTATCACTTTTTCATCTGGCCACTAGGAGTTTATAAATAGGGTGGTTAAATCAATAACTAGAATCACCAAAGCTCTAGTAAATGTGGGGCAGTGGGGAGGAAAAAAGGAAGGAGTATACAACAAGCTATTAATGAAAAGGAAGGTATGTAGAATGGGGAATTACTACTATCACAGCTGTGGAGGAATAACATCAAAATTTAGAAATAAATTGGCTCCCTTGTGCCAACTTTTGGAAGAGTGCATCAGTGGTGGATTTAAAAAAATAATGATGTAAATCACAGTGGTACCATACTGTGTGTAATTTTGTCACTTTAAATAAATGTGACAAAAGTGGTGTATGATAAATAGATGGATTCCCAGGTGAGTGTGCTTTAGCATGGTTATGTCTGGGGGTTTGGTGAACTCTCCTTCTCAAATGTGTTTGTTAAGATAGAACAGAAGGAATAAAGATATGTATTGCCTCTTTATCCCTATTCAGTGTTCAGGCAAAAAAGGAAAACTTATCAATTCAGTTAGGAGAGTGACAGTACCGTACATAAGTCTATAAACCGGTAGACCAGAGGAATGACATCCCTAGAGAACTCTTTGTAGTTTTGCATATTCCATCTTTCTCTGAGATGCCGTTTCTTTTCCCATGTCTTGGATGTGTCTCAGGAATAAATTGCAGACAGAGTGCAAACAAAAATAATAGTATTTCCCGTAAGGCTTGCTTCTAGATCTTCCTCTTGCTGAGGGTTTAAAAAAAAACCTCAGACAGTGTTTCGGAAGCAGATTGATTCACAATACAATGAATATTGACCAGACTATTTTCTAATGTATTTATAATTTTGATTGGAAACCATATCTTTTAGTAAAAAGATGAAAGTAAACTTTTAACAGAACAAGATATCCTGCTCTGTGATCAAGACCTCAAAATGAAAGAAAAGTGGTCATGAGTAGGAACAAAATTGGACTGTCAGTTTTGAATAACGGTAAACACTTTATATGGTGTTTATATGACTATACATATAACTATACTCTTTATGGTAACAGTAATAGTTTACTCTTAGAGTTTAAGTACCATGACCTTACATAACAGTTTTACAAAATCCAAATTCTGTTATGTCCTCTTGCTTCAGAGAGTCAAGAACGTTTTATGAATCTTGTATTTCTGGTGTTTAGGGGCAAATCCATTCTAGATTCTAAATAAATGACTGTATTGCTGGTGTTTGCTCAGGAAAATACTTTTTATTGCTTTTTTTTTTTTTTCCCATTGGTCAAAACACATTGAAAATTACAACTGTTTTCTGCCAAACTAGCAACAGTCAGCTCATGGTATGAAAGTAAGATATGAGGCTTGAAAGCATGGGACTCTGAACAGGGCTCTGGAAGGGGATTTCTGAATCTGAAGCTGGACAGGAGTAAGAATTGTCTTTTGAGTTAAGCAAGGACAATACAGAGTTACAAATAAAAATAAAATCAAAATAAATAAAATCAAATAAACCAAAATAATGTAGGAATCATAACACAGCTGACAGACTTACTACCCTCATCCCCCAACCTAACCTATATAGTGAAATCTGTGTGCTTTTTCCGGTGGCACATTAAAATGTAGGAACATTGAAACACTTAGACAAAACTATGCCCTAAATGTTCAAGGAAACTTGTTTCTATGCAAGATGATGGACAAAGTTTTAAGACTGCATGGGACTTGGTAGATGGAGGAGTACTCTGACTTCACATGTCTAAAGGGAAATGAATAATGGGACGCCACACAGGAGGAAAACACAGTTTTCTGGAGGCAGTTAATGATTTCTTGAAGAACCAGCTTTAATTTTAATAGTGGATTTTACAGAAATATGTTGCAGAGCCCTGAACATTTGGGATATTTTTGACTGGACACAAAGTCATTGGCTCTGTGCTTGATCCACTTCTGGAAGAAAGTATCTTGGCATTAAATCTATCCTACTTTACAGATCTTTGTAACTACAAAGACTTCAGTCTCGTATATCTTAGTTTTGCATGTTAATGTGGACATAATGGATATTGTGTTTGATGCATGGTTTGTCTTTGACCTTTTTTCCCATTTTCTTTCTAACGTGTGTATATACACTTGAAATTCTAGTTGAAGTGGAGCTTTAGAACCTGTGGCTGATTGGCATGACTTCCCTCCTCTTGGAGAGAAGTAGGAGTTTTTAGTGGATCAGCATTAACCCTGAGCTCTTGTCTGCAGTGTGTGAGCCATCTCAAAATGAATATTACCCTAACCTAAGAGCAGATAATACACTAATGTTAATTAGAGACATTGGGTTTTTTGATTGAGGCAATGAAACTCTGTGTGGTATTGCGTTCTGGGTTTATTTAACGTGCATTGTAAGTGTGCATTAAGAAGGAGATTGTAGTTTAACATTGACATATCTTGTCCTCAAAATCAATGTCATATTGATTAGATTGTCCTTAGCAAAAACCGGCACAAACATGCCTTAGACATTTAGATTATCTATGTGCAAAATTAAACAATAATGACTCATAATTTAAACTATATTGTTTTATGGACTTTTCGGGGAAGTCCACAAAAACCATAAACAAAGCATGTTATTTCCAGTGCAATGGAAACAAACCTCTCTAAATGGTCTAAGTACTACCTATCTCAGTAAATGCTTCCTTTCCTTCAGCCATGGCCTTCTTACCCTTTGTTTATTTTCCCACAAAACTGCTTCCTACAGTAAAGACTAGATATCAAGTTCTATTGTATTTAGTGTTGTTAATATGAACTAGATTCTTATTATTTAACTCATTCACAAATGATTTTTCAACTGTTAGTAAAGAAACTTTATGAAAGATGAGTGGAGAATCTTACTGCAAATATTTAACATTGCTTTGAAATATTGTGTTGAATTTAAAACAAAACAAAACACCACCAAAAATTGTGCAAATATTAAATTATATTAGATTTTTCAGTTCAGTTCAGAAAACTGAGTATAATAGGATATTTTAAATAGTGGAAAAGATAGTAAAAAGAGATTTTATCTCTCCTCCATCTCAGTAGAACTATTTTGTGAAAATTGGTAGGCACTGTACAGATTTTTTCAGGGTATCAGATGCCTGAGTGCATGCCACAAATTTCACTGGTTTATGTGGAGACAGATATAAAAGTTTTTGCCCCATCTGGTTGTAATTCTGCTTTCCAATTTTTGTTTTACTCTTTGATGTATATGTCAAGAAACTCACTAATTTTTACTTTTTTTTTTGCATGAGTTTTTGAGTAACAGAAATTATATCTGAGATCATCTGCCAAATTAAACACTACTTTTACCGGCCCCTTTTAAGATGGGCATGAAAGAAACCTTCTTCTGAATCTCATGATTTTGGATGCTTTTAGGTCTGACTTGTAATTTAAGGAGGTAGGGAGTCTTAATATACCCTTCAATTTACTCATATTCTTTTGAGTGATTTAGTTGAAGTTATACTATATAAAGTTATCTAAAACTTTGTAAGCCAAATGATTCAGACCAATGATTTCTTCACAAATGTACATTCTTTATAACATGGTTAATATTAAGCACTTAACTTCTGAAAAGTGAAGAGGGTGGAGTAGGACAACAATTGGCCAGAAACAGGATGCAACTTAAGAATGTGCAGATTAGTGATGGAGGTCAACTTTACAGTTGTGTGATAGTTCATTTGCTCAGGAGGTATATATGTTTGGCAAGCTCTGAAATGACAGTGTCATTCTGAAGACTTGCAAGAATAGAAATTGCTTAGATATAAAGTGTCCTTGTGTGAATGTTTCCTTTATTTTATTTCCCTGAAACCAAAGACTGCATTTGGATTCTTTTACTATTTACCCAAAACATTCAGAACCTCAGGGCTAAACAAAATAAGACATTCCCAGAATGCCCAAGTTCTCAGATTAAGTACATGAGGAATACTTTGCTGGCATCAGAAAAGGAAATGTGCTTTCTACAGAATTAGTGTATGGATAAATACATAACAAGTCAGAAAAAGTGATTATGATAATCTTCCTTTCCCTCATTATTCCTGAATAAGTCCTTAAATCTTGTATAAGGAAGATTACTTGGAAACACTGAACCGAGCAGTGTGATTCAATGTAGTCACAGGAGATATCGCAAAAATTACATTTTAGCCTTGCTTTTGTTTGAAACATGGTTGCCAAAAGTGAAGTAGTTAAACCACTTATGATACTCAAGTGCACAGACAATCTGCATAAAGTCTGAGCACTTGCACCTCCCACTGACATTAAAACCAATTTTGCCTGAGTAGGAAATAAATGGAAACAGACAGAAGAGAGAGACAGATCTAACTCTGCAACAGCAGTCAAAATATGAGTCCCCATGCAATCTAAACTTGAAAATACTTTTATATGTCACTAATAAGATTAATTTAGAGTCATTGTTATGCTCATATGAGCTGGTACAGGGCAGTATTTTGTAAAACTACAGTTTTATATCCACCAGATATTTTTGTTTGGGTTGTAGGTGATGCCTCCACATGGTTTCTTATGGTGGCCTTCCTGGTATTCATAGATACTTGATAATTCTTCCTTTCATCAAATATATAGTGAAGATGTTGCATAAAACAGTGTTGATATACCTGCATAAAATTGCCCTGGCCACAGCTTTGCTGTTTTTAAACTTGGCCTGGCTCTCATCGTGGCCAAGGTAAATGCGTCTCCAAGGCACTTAAACCCTGGGGACAGCAAAATGGCCTTGGCCCTGCTGCCTGCTTTTGTTATGTCAGAGTACTAGGAAAAGCCATCAGACTTGATGCAGACAGACAGATGCTGCTGGGGCTGGTGAAGGATCTGTTCCCAGCAGCACTGTTTAGTGCTTTGTGCTCTGTATCCCTCATACTCCTAGCAGATGCAGTGGGACCAACTCTCCAGGCACTTCCTCACCTGTCCCCCTTCCTCCTTCCCTTTCAGCTATTAGGATGTCATTCGCTTCTAATTGTCACTTCCTTACAGCAACAGCAACCCATTTCCTCAGAGTACAGATCAAATGTGTAAGAAGTCTTGAATGGGCTCAGTGGTGAAGTCTACAAATAACATTGACGAATGTGGCGATGTTCAGCACTCAGAGATGATGCTGTTCAAGAGCTTCCCTCTTCATTACTTTGGTGGTTAGGCCCTATAATGAAAACCAGTTAAGCAGTAGAGATAGGTTCTGGAGCTGTGATTCCTATTCTGGCCCTGCCACAAGTTTCCTTCACAGTTTAAAATGAATCTGTTAGCTCCACTGTGCTTCAGTCCTAATGGTAGAATAGGGATTTCGACTTTCCAGCTCTGCATGGATGTTGCGGAAGATAAGACTGCAAAGGATAATGCGAAAATCTAGGTTCTGGAAGATAAAAACCCCACAATCCAACATCTAAGCACAAAAGAGACATAGTTTTCCTTTGAGATACATAGATAATACATATATAGTGTTGAACAGATAATAAAATAATAACATATAAAGATGTAACACAATAAAGATGGAGTTCTTAGGACAATTTCATCAAATACTAAAGCAAGCAACTTGGGGTGCTGAATAAACATGCAAGGACATTTATACTAAGTACAAAATTGCATACTGGATAAAAGCTAAGTCTCTTTCTATTAAAACATTAAAATACTCATGTGTGGTATGTGATGTGTAGATTTCAGGAAGTGTGAAATTCACGGTAACTTTTTTTTTTTTTTTTTTTTTTTGGTCAGAACAACAGTAGTATGTCGAGCATATACAGCACCTTTAGTTGCAGTATTTATAATCAGTTTACACACACAATTAACTCAGCTTCTCAACTTATTGAGAGGTACATTTAACAAGCCCTTTATTCACATGCTGCTTACAGAAGCAATGATGTTCTGAGAAAGAAATGATTTTCCATAAGTTCATGTAGCATTCAGTAATTCGTTTGAGGACTCCTACAAGATCTGAATTCATCTCTTGTGTTCTTAATTACTTCTCTTTCTCTAGAAGACACTGCTAGAGAAACTGAAAAGGTACTACACAGAACAATATACCTAGGGATGAAAGGAATTATCCCATTCTGCTCTCCCTTCCCAAAAATAAAGGGAAATCATACCTGTGGACTGGATATGAAGTGAGATTTATAGAATTATTTACTCTGCAATAGCCTAAAAATTAGTTTCCGTGGCAACTACTGCACCTTCTGAAATACAGAATGCCATTACAGTAAACAAAAATAGAGCACAACAGTCTTTAACATCTTATATTCTTTTTAATAAGTAAGAGTTTATGCTGCATATAAACATGCATTAAATGATCTTTCATATATTTTTTAATGCTAAGTTCTGTAATGTTTGCATTTTTAGAAAGGAATTAATGTTTGCTATCAATGGTGGCCCTTGCATGTTGTTTCTGAGAGGATATTGCCAGCAAAGCAGTGGTTCAAGAATGCTGGTGATGTATGATACATGGAAAGCTGGAAGTTCATAGTAGTTGCCTTATTAAGATTTTATGATTTATATGGTTCACATCTCTAACACTGAGGAAGGATTTAAATGAAGAGTGATCTTTTTAATATTGATCGTATGGTGATGATAGTCCTGCTTTGAGTGGGAAACTGGACAAAGTGACAGCTCTTGCAGAGCATATTTCTATGATTTTATGATTAATTTCTTTATAAATGAATTTGTGCTGGTTTTAAAGTCTCATGTCTCATATAAGTACTTTTTCCTTAAACCGTGTAAAGCTGTATTTGAAAGGTTATGAAACATGCCAGGTATGTGACAGGAGTCACAGTATAGAGGTTCATTAGAAAAAGAGCTGATGCAAAAAGACTGGGCAGTTTTAATTTAATTTCTTTGATTTGAAAAAAAAAAAAGAAAAGAAAAATAAAAAAAAAAAAAAGGGAAACAAAGAAACAAATACCTTCTACCAAAATTTCTTTGGAAACAGGGTAAATTTCATTTTTCATTTACTTCCACCTTATCTGCTTGGAAAAGTGCCAGATTCTTCCTGTCCTAAATCAAGCCGTTTGTTATCATGCATTCAAGTATTCATAATCCCGCAATAGTCAGGGAGAATGTTGATGCCAGAAACAGAAATCCTGGAGTTTTGAAGACTGTGGATTCAGAAAAACCATGGACCTACCTCAGTGCAAGGATTCCAGGGTTTTCTCTCATGGAGAATGTTAATAAGCTTGTTTTTCACCCTGGCTCATAACATAACTGAATTTTAAGGTGTTTGTGAAATGAAATTAATGTCTCAGTGAAGACTGAGGGCTAGAACAGTTGTGCAATATGTAACAGAAACCTCAGCAATAATCCACAACTGTATAGCTTTTTCTCTCATTCTCTCTGTAAGTAATTATGTATTGTCAGGTATTGCACAGAGGTGAGTTAGTATTTTTTTGAAAAATGCTTATTATACTGCACTTGAATATGCTAAGATTGTTTATTTTTTATATTTGAACCTAATAAATAATTTTATTTTTGTAACATCTCTATAAAAATGTAAAAATATTTTTGTGTTATGATACAGAACTGCATCAAAATAACTCCACAAGTTGTTGGTATATGGGGGGTTGATTCAGAAACAGCATTCTCAAGTGTGAGTGTGGCATTTTATTCCAAGTAAGGCATGGAGAGGACAGTTAAGCAAAGGTCATAGTGGGAAGGAAAGAGGCACGGGAGGTTTATTAGACAAAATGGGACTATTTCCTCACTGCTGTAGTGGGCTGAAAAGTTATCTGACATAATTTTCTGTAGCTGAAGTTTTCATGTGAATTATGCCTACCTTGTGCTCGTTGTCTGTTGCTTGAAGCATGAAAAAGGGTTAATATATTGCAGTAGGCTTCAGTAGGAATGCTTGGCAATATAACACAGTACATATGTACTCCTTTAGTAGCTGTCATAGACTTCTAGTGATTTTCTATCAAGAAGTCTCATTATGGTCTTTAAAGTCAGGTGATAGTACCTTATACTTCACACACTAGAGAGATAGGTGAATTTCCTCTGTTATTAATAAGTACCGACAAGTGAAATAAAGATACTTAATGCTGTAGAATGCTTTGACATTTCCATTCTTTTTAGCAGGATGGGGCAAACACTGGAAACTGTGACTCTCCTGCTGGAAAAAATTTGTAATACTTTTTTTTCTATCAAAATGTGAAAACACTTCAGCAGAATTTAGCTGATCCTCAAGACTTCAGTCATCACTAGTAACTCTTTTAATAGTCAAGGTTCCTTCTAGGGTGAAATCCTAAACCATATATCCAAAATGAATGAGTTTAGTTGTTCTCTATAAATGTCTACTCCTATCTGTTTATAGAATTCTTGGCTAATTTGCATGTGTTACATGCATTGTAGGCAACTAAAGTTGTTGAGATAAATCCCATCCTTAATTTCAAAATTTTATTTAAAAAAGCTCTTTTTAATATGTGCCAGTTTAATGAATTGTTGAATATTCTGTTTGCTATGAACAAAGTTTCTTGAGTTCAAATTGGTTTAATGGTAAACTGCATTTTGCCCTATGTAATGTCTTCATTTAGGAGAGTTGGAGACATAAAAGCTTGGTTTCCCACTGTCCACAAAGACTTTCATATAAAACTACAACTTACAAGGTGCACTTGGTCATGGAAATGCTCCACACTGGGTAAAATAATTGTAATGTATAAGGTCCTTTCAAGGAAAGAGCTGATAGGAAAAAATCAGGACATATAAGAGAATGGAAAAAAAGAGAAAGATTAAGTTTAATGTTGTATTGAAATGATGTGAGGTAAAACACACTTGTTCCATTTAACAAGAGGATATTCTCAGATATGTGTCAAAATGACTATAAATAACATATCTTGTTTGATTATACTCAGTGGAAAATAGCAGATTCCCAGCAAAAGTAATATTTCTTCCTTGTATTTTCCTCAGAAAACCATTAAAGAGAAGCCACAAAAATTTAGAGTGGCTAGACTGAAGATCTATACTGGTTATCTGGTGACACAACAGCATTAGGTGAGTTCTCTCCTGTTCCTTTGCAAAAGAGTATGAAGAGTATTGAACAGGGAATAGAAATCCCTCCTGTGTATATTCCACAACAGTAGAATGGCACTTAACCATAAAGCCTCACGACAAAATTTTACTGATTTCTTCCTCTTAAAACCTACATTACTGATATCTAATTGTTACTGTGCTGGTTTTTGGTTGTTGTTGGGGTTTTTTGTTGGTTTGGTTTGGTTGGTTGGTTGGTTGCTTTTTCTTATAGTTAAATTACTGCATTTACCTATATATATA
>NW_020799095.1:92261373-92267122 GCF_003259725.1 Athene cunicularia
TATATATATATATATATATATATATATATATATATATATATATATATATATAAAATACAATACACCACAAAAATATGTATTTCCAAATGTAACAAACCCATACTACCTATTCAGTTATTCAACACTTTTAGAAGCCAAACATAAAAAGAAAGAAAAACAAAAAGAAGAAAAGAAGGAATAGTCCTGATCTCAAGATATTTGTATTATATTTCCCCCTCAAACACTATTAAAATGAAGTTGGTTTCATTTAACTGGATTGGAATGTACTGCAAAAGTATTAAAAGGAATGACAGTTATTTTCTGGGCTATTTAGAAATATTTTTGTAGTCAAAATGAAATATTTGAAATAGAGTTGTTATTTTTGAAAACAAAACAGAAAAAAAAGAATTTAAAAGTAAAATTATATTATTTCATGAGGAAGAATAATGTTACTGAAAGGAAATAATTTAAACAATTATTTATTTGTGAATTATTATTTAATGTATTTTGAAATTCTACCAATATCATTGTAAGCAAGGATCGGAAGAAAATCTTCATTATGCTCATTGGTTACCTTCCCATGTCATTCAGAACAGACAAAAAATTAAATGTTTTCAATTTTTTTTTCCTATGCAAAAAAGAGAATCGATCGAACTTCTAAACAATTCAGAATATATATGTAGTTTAGGACAAAAATACTCTAAGTAAGTCTAATAAGTATCTTTGGTATCTACGTGGTTTCAATAGATATTTAAAGCTCTTCCTCAGCACTTGGAGGTAGAATTTAGGATCTCATTTTTTGTAATACATTTTAATTTTTTACCAAGGAGTAACTGTATTTTGACTATATTCCTACTTTAACTCTTTCTTTCACTGTAAATTGTTATGGGGTTGGGACTACTGGCTGTTAGTAGGTGTTGTGTTTTAACCTCAGTAAGACAGCTCAGCCCCACACAGCCACTTACTCACTCCCCCTGCAGTGGGGTGGGGGAAAGAATTGGAAGGGCAAAAGTGAGAAAATTGGTTGAGATAAAGACAGTGTAATAGGTAAAGCAAAAACCATGCATGCAAGCAAAGAAAAATAAGGGACCGTTCACTACTTCCCATCAGCAGGCAGGTGCTCAGCCATCTCCAGGAAAGCAGGGCTCCATCAGTGAGTTGGGAAGGCGAACACCATAACTCTGCATGTCCTCCCTTCCTCCTTCTCTGCAGATCTTATTGATGAGCATGACACCATAGGGTATGTTTGGTCAGTTGGTCAGTTGGGGACAGCTGTCCCAGCTGTGTCCCCCCCTCCCAGCTTCTTGTGCAGCCCCAGCCTATGCACTGGCCAGGGTGGTGTGAGAAACAGAAAAGGCTGTCATGCTGTGTAAGCACTGTTCAGCAATAATGAAAACATCCTTGTATTATCAACACTGTTTTCATCACAGACCCAAACCACAGAAGTATAAAAGCTGCTACAAAGAAAATTAACTCTGTACCACCCAAAACCAGTACAGCAGGAGAGTATCTTTAGATGGAAATGCACACACACACATATTTTTCTAGCACACATAATTTAAAATTGTTTCACAGTGTTTATTTCATGGAATCATAGAGTCATTCAGGTTGGACAAGACCTCTAAGATCATCAAGTCCAATCATTCACTGCTAAATCCACCACTAAACCATGTCCCTAGGGGGCACATCTACACATCGTTTAAATACCTCCAGGGACGGTGACTTCCCTGGGCATTCAGTTCCAATGTTTCATAACCCTTTCAGTGAAGAAATTGTTCCTCATATCGAACCTAAACCTCCTCTGACACAACTTGAGGCTGTTTCCTCTCATTCTATCACTTGTTACTTGGCAGAGGAGACTGACACCGACTTTACTACAACCTTCTCTGAGGTAGTTGTAGAGAGTGGTAAGATGTTCCTTCAGTCTCCTCTTCTTCAGACTAAACAACCCCAGTTCCTTCAGATGCTCTTCTTAAGACTTCTGCTCTAGACTCCACCAGCTTAATTGATCTTCTTTGGACACACTCCAGCACCTCAATGTCTTTCTTGTAGTGAAGGACCCAAAAGAGAACACAGAATTCCAGGTGTGGCCTCACCAGTGCCGAGCACAACGGGACAATGACTTCCTTAGTCCTGCTGGCCACACTTTTTCTGATCTAAGCCAGGATGCTATTGGCCTTCTTGGCCACCTGGGCACACTGCCGGCTCATATTCAGTGAACTGTCACCCCCAGGTCCTTTTCTGTCATGTAGTCTTCCAGCCACTCTTCCCCAAACCTGTAGAGATGCATGGGTTTCATGCAACCCAGGTGCACCACATGGCACTTAGCCTTGTTGAATGTCATAGAAGTGGCCTCAGCCCATCTATCCAGCCTGTTCAGATACCTCTGTAGAAAACTTCCTGCCCTCAAGCACCTCAACACTCCTGCCCAGCTTGGTGTCCTGTCATCTGCAAACTTACTGAAGGTGTACTTGATCCCCTCCTCCAGACCCCTGATAAAGATATTAAATAGAACTGGCCCCAGTACTGAGCCCTGGGGAACACCACTGACCAGCTGCCCACTGAATATATCTACCTCTTTATAAGCAAAACCTTACCATTAAATAGATCTGATCACACAGAGCAGTTTGCATGTGCTCTGGCCCTTCAGACTCTACTTGAATGTAAAAGACAGCCTATATCAAAACAAATGTAAAATAAAGTTTTGTGTAAATTTTAAAGGCACTCAGGAACTGTAGGTGGAGTTCTTCGGATATGACTAATGTTTATGCTGAATCTCTGAAAATAAGATAGTGGATCCTAAATAAACCATGTAGAAGGCTTCAAAACTTTTGCCCTTGATGATTTAATAGGCCTAATTAAGTTCCTTTTATGTACATTACATAGATACCTTATCAGAAAATAACATTATTAGATAATACATTATTAGATAATAATGTTATGTCACAGTGATGGTTCCATTGAAGCCTTCTATTGGAAATCAATGGGCTTGCAAGAATATCAATAATGTTCATCAGTACAGATAAAACCTTCTCTAATGTCTTTATCGCTTTTCTTGAAGTAGATCAAGTTTCTAATTAATTATTCATTTTCTTTAATGTTTGAAGATAGGTCAAGATAAATGTAATTAAAGATCATCATCTTAATAGAGTTGAGGAAGGTTCTGTGGTGGATCATTCTGATACCTTTCTTTTCCCCTTGGAGTTTAAAGGAGTTATCCTGCTGACGTTGTTTTGTCAGGTTTCTGTCAGGCTGTCTTTCCCACATTTTGCACCTCATTGCTGCACTCTCTGATAATCTTACTACACCGACTGGCTGCAGTTATTACCCTTTATATGAAGGATCTATGTTGAAAGCCAGTTATGAGTTTCTGTCCCAGTGGATTGTATGATGAAGTTGAAGCAGGCTGTCATCCAAAGCTGTATAATAGCCTCAGCTGGGAAATACAAAAGTGCCATGGATTATTGATAGAGTCATATCTGCAGTTCTGCTGACAAATTTGATGCCTCTTTTGCTAGGTTTCTGTTATTAAGAAATACCTCTGTTAGTGTCTCCCCTTCTCTCTCCCTGTGTGTTCCATTTGGCTTGGCTTATGATTTGGCATTATACCATATATTCTGGTGAATAATGATGTTATACTTAATAACCTTTATGTTACGAGGAAAAATGATGAACTTAACAAAGTGCTAATGATCTTCATGAAAAAAACAAAACAAAACAAAAAACCAACACCAACAAACCACCCTAGAAGTATAAATTCAACAGACCATTTAAAAATTATCTTTTATTCTACTTTTTCTGTTTCTTTCAATACTTCATAAAGCATTAAAATGCATCATCTTTCCTTATCTTGAATATCTGTAACACAAAGGAAAAGATGAAGAAAGGAAGATTATTCTAGCAGTTCTTAAAAGTTTAACTGATGTGCTGGTAAAATAAGTCTTCCACTTATTCATCAAAATGATACCCACATTGGCATAAAAAATCTTCTAACCTCTTAATGTCATTGTATGACATAACTGTTATTAGGAAAATGAAAAGTATAATACTGAAGATTTGGATTGACAAAGCTGCAAAAATGTTACTTTTATGTTATTGTGAAAGCTGTACCACTGCTTCCTCTGTGTTGATTAGTTTTTCTCTAAAAAAAAAAAAAAAAAAAAGGGTAAATTATGGTGGCAACATGGATCCTGCAAAACATGTTTCTCTTCTCTCCAGCTTATATTCAGCCAAGATATGGAAGAACAAGAGGCAGTATTTGATTAAGGCTGAAGTATATATTCAAGCTTGAAACCTTATGACATCAGACACAGTGGTACACATTTAAGGAGATATGAAAGATCTCCTTAGTCTTTCAAAAGACATGGAATCAAGAGCCATTTAGTTAAAAAGAATTTTGGCTAATTATATTCAGAGGGGAAAGGTGACACCTCTGCTCTTAGTTGTGATTAATGTGTTAACCACCTCTAACCGAGGTGATGAAAGGTTTTAAGTGCTCCCTTGGGCAGCACTCAGTCTTTCCTCCACCACAGAGGATCTAACTGGTGTTGGTGTCTGTCAGTCTGTTGAGACATAATGCTTTTGTATCATTGACTTCACTTCTGACAGGGGCCAGTTTAGATCTAGTAGAATGTCTTAAAATGAGGCTTAACCGTTGAATGATGAGCTGCCCCTTTTATTAACTCTGTTTTAAAAATCCATAATAAATGAGGAAAAAATTTATAAAAAAAAGGAAAACCATCCCATGTTAATGAAAACAGTGATTGAACAAGGACAGTGAGATCAAACTCTAAGCAGTGCTTTAATGAAGGGAAGTTTCACTAAAGAACAAATATTCAACCTAAATACCTGTCAGTGGCAAACCAATTACTTTGGGCCAAATGTCCCTTTTGCAAAGGAGCATTAAAATATTCTGTTCAGAGTAACGGTGGGTGATGCCCTTCAATTGTTAAGTTAGAAATAGGTTTTGGTAGAGAGGTTGCTTAATTAATTTTGACAAACTGCTCTCTGAGATGGATGGTACTTCATTATTCTGTGTTGTATGTCATTGCATTATGATCCTTTGGGTGCCATCAGAAAAGGGGCCTGTTGATTTGAGCCAACCAGGCTGCTGTCCTTTGGGTTAGGTGGAGTTCCAGAGAGGGAAAGGGAAGTTGCTTCTTTCCTGAGAGCTCTCTCAGAACGGAAAGTCTCCACAGCATGTTGTGGAACAGGGAACTGGGGAATCATGGATGTGCTGAAAGCCTGCAGCACAACAGGGACTGGGCAGGCAACAGTAATTCATCCCACCCCTCAAGGTGACGGACTGCAAAACCTAACTTTCTACACACCCAGAGGTAGGTGACTGTGGAATTTGCAGAAATCAAAGAAAAAATTGCACAGCTTCTGGATTAGAGTAGATCTGAAGGAAAGACACCAGCCTGCAGAAATACAAGTCCCATTCTGAGTTTCTTCTAATTAAAAAAAAAACCAAACAAAAACCAAACACAAAAAAACCCAATCCAACTACATTCTTTCCATACACTTAGCCTTTTCCAGTTCTTTCTTACAGAAAAAAATGTAGAATGAAGCATTACAGTTTGTCAGGCTCAGGGACCAATCATGTCAACAATGTAGTGATGATACAGTGAAGGAGTGTGTGTGGAGTGTCTATGATAAACACAAGCATGAGTTAACTATCTAAAGGAGTTAGCCTGGTGTCTGCCTTGCCTTTGCTTCCTTAAGTAGTGAAAAGACAAATCAGAAAAAAAAAAAAAAAAAAAGGGGTTTT
>NW_020799095.1:92267172-92351732 GCF_003259725.1 Athene cunicularia
AAAAAATAAAAAAAAAAAAAGTGGTTTTGGAAGCAGGAGTGAATGAAATTCTTAAGTTGAGAACATACTGTTTGGATGGATATACTGAGATAGTGTAGTACAAATCAGTGTATATTAGTAATGGTACCTGAGTCTAATCTATATGTGTAAACATTTCTGTGTATATGTGTGTATATATATGTGTGTATGTATATATATGTATATATATGTATGTGTATGTATATATATATGTACATACACAGAGTGAGATTCATGATGGTAGTTGTACACGTATCGTACTGGCATATATCCTTTTAACATAATTTAGATAACAGCTCGCCTCTATCACCACTGTATTAGTGCTAAGAAAAAAAATACATATAACCATGGATTATTCTTTCAGTTTTTGTACAAGAAAACATTCCAAGAGAATTCAGAACAACATATATATAAGAACTAGTGGAGAGGACCTCCTTTGATAAATAGATCATATTTTTTTTTTATGCTGACATATTCTGAATGACCATAGGACTCACAGACTGTATGTTTCTGAGCAAGAAACATTCCTGAATACGCTGTGCAGAGTGCATGATGTAAAGTGTTTTCTATATTCCGAGTGCTATGTTGCCATTGCTGTCAACAGCTGACCTGCTCAAAGAGCAACTACACAGTACAGACAGCAGATTAAAGATGAAAATTTCTTAATCCTGTTAGTGAAATTGAAATGCAAAATTTTACAGGAGGTAGTCAAACAATTTTTCACATATGATTTTATTTTCTTTCTCCTTCTCTGCTACTGAACTGTGAAGTATCTAACCCTTACTTTCTCCAACTGTTGGTGCGAGTTGCCAGCAACATTGATCACATTTTACTAATTCATTAAAAAAAGGGTTTTTAAAAAAAAAATAATTTCCATGTTTCTGAATTCACAGCATGGTGAATATAAGGACTGTGCCAGATGATAAGCCAAACTGAAGATTCTCTTGAACTAATGGGATTTATTAAGATCTGTACCTGGTATCTTTGGTCCCCCCAGATTGGAGTCTGTTGGGGTAGTTTGTGATGAGAATGCCAAAATGAGGTATGAAGGCAGATGTATTACAGTAAGTGACTGAACTTAGACTGTAAGGATACTACTCTTGTTTTCCCTCTATACTGTTTATTTTGAACATTTGCTTCTGTGGCAATGAATCATGTGGAATAAATACTGTTCCTTGAATGCATACTGTCCAAAAGGACTTGAAGAGTGAAAACCAAATAATTTATTTGTTCTGCTTCTTTCTTAATACTTAAAAATTACTTGAAACTCCCAATCACATAAAAATAATAGAAATTTACATATTTGTTAATTTTAAAAATTTCTTTTTACCAACTATATGCTCAAACACTTTTTGTTCTTTGGTGGTTTTCACATTCATTGACTTCATCTGATTTAGTTCCATTTAATTGATTTGATTTTAACTGGAACTTTTACAAAAGTTTCTGTGTTACCATTCAGGAAGGACATGGAAGAATAAGACTTAAGCAGCATGTGTAGAAACAAGCGTTCTGTGTTTTGAATTTATCTGGTTTTAAGAACCAATGATTGTTGTCAAATTCATCTTTAGAAGACACCTAGAATTAACAGCATGAATCAGAGGGGGAAAAAAAGATATATTTTTTTTTTTATCTCTACTCTTCTCCACATTTTTGTACAATAACTTACAGTATGTCCTGTAAAGATGAGCTGGAAATTGTCAACAATGTAGAGCAGAAGCTAATGAAACAGAGCTGCTTGGGTTTATGGCAGAGGAAAATCTTTAGATTTTCTTTCTTTACCTTTGACCTACACTGTGGGACAAACTGCTTTTTTTTTGCCTCTGGTTGACTTGAAGTTGCACATAACCAGGTTCTATATCAGAAAGTCCAAGATGTGTTTACATGATTATATTATATTCCATTAAATAAGTCCACACCTAGAGTATTGTGTCCAGTTTTGGGCACCTCAATACGAGAGAGATATCGAGGTGCTGGAGCAAGTGCAGAGGAGGACAATGAAGCTGGTGAAGGGCCTGGAGAACAAATCCTGTGAGAAGACATTGAAGGAGCTGGGAGTGTTTAGTGTGAGGAAGAGAAGGCTGAGGGGAGACCTCATCACTCTCTACAGCTACCTGAAAGGACATTGTAGAGAGGTTGGTGCTGGTTCTTCTCACAGGTGATTAGTGACAGAACAAGAGGGAATGGCTTTAAACTGCAACAGGGGAGGTTCAGTCTGGACATTAGGAAAAAATTTGAAATTTTATATAGTAAAAGCTATTTAAATGAAAATTGAGAGGAAGTATTTTTCAAAATTTGTCAGTTTAAAAATCTCCATGTAAGCTTCCTCAAGGATTTTTTTTTTTCCCTCTGAAAAAAAAGGCTACATGAAATGCAGCTATCATATCCCCTAATGCAGGAGAGTTTTATATTCCTTCTCAAAATGCCATGGCACTTTTAAAACTGATTTGTTTTCACATTGTTTAGTTTGTTTGGATGTTTTTTTTCTTTTTTTCCCCAAAGCTTCTGGAAAATTTCCATAAAGAAAGTTGTTACCGTTAAAAATAAAATAAAATCTTAAAATACAAATGCACTCAGTCAACCACTGGTAGATGAATGTTGCATTAGAAATAGAAAAAAAAAAAAATCAAAACTGCACGAGTGCAAGTGTGCACTTATTTCATGAAACCTCAGTCTGGCCTGCAATAAAATAAACAAGGTAGGAAAAAATAAAGTGCCTTCCTTTAAGACACTGTTCAGTTAGGTCAATAGATGCAGTTAGAAGAGGCAATTGTGCGATATATCTTCCATTTTAATTTAAGATAAAGTGTCTACAATACATGAAAATGTGCTTCATATGCATTTTATTAAAGCTGACAAATATAGGCTTAATAGTGTGTGTGCTCATGCGCGTATGAGAAGAAGAGGGAAATTCATATAAAAGTCAAGCTCAGGCAAGCTTTTTTGTAGCAGGTAAAGGGAGAGCTGTACCTTAGCAGCCCTCTGAATCAATACAGTGAAGTCGAGCTCCTTATTGATTCTCTTGATAAAATGATAGAGTTCTCTCTCTCTCTCTACCCCCCTGTAATACAGTAGAGCATTAAAGAAGCAGGATAAGTACATTTACAGCCTTCTTAGTGCTGCCCACAGGGTGCTATAAATGCACAAACTGGATATAATTGAAGCACATATTAACTTACCTTCTGTTGTACAGGAAGAACATAAGCAGGCTGTTAATGTGCACAGTGTTGAAACTCTTAACTTGGGGGATGAGAATTAGCTTGCAGTAGTAATTTGGTAAGCACCTGGGAAAATTGCAAGCTTCATTTCCTGCAACGTGGAATATGATTAAAAACAGAATATATTATTATCAGGGGTACCATTAAAAAATGTGTAGACAGCATTCTATGATGTTAAAACGGAAATTGGAAGTTGTATCCAAATGTTGAAGATGCTGCGTGTTAATTATTGTCTACCACAGAGCATTGAAAGTGCAATTCAATTATTTGCTTTGTCAAGCAATATTTTGATTAACTTGAACTTTAATTTTGTACATCTGGTGTTTTTCACACTGTGATAAAAACAGTGTCGAGGTATGCTACTCTGCCAACAGTATCTTGAAACAACAGAAAGAACATATGCAAAGCAACAATAAGCCATATTAAATACAGGAAAGACAGCCTTTTTTTTTTTTTTTTTCCCCCCCTCTCATCTTCTTTTTTCTTTGTAGAGAGGGAGAAAAAGAAACCTTTCTCGAAGGGCATTCAGTAAAAGCACAGAGTTTAGTGGGTATTTGTGGATATGGAGCCTGAAATTATATTTAACTCTTGGACTTCCTCATGTATTGTCTTTAATTGGTATGGTCACATTCCTATAATTGCTGTATTAAGTTACGATAAACCCTTAAGCTGTAATGAACAATGTAAAATTTGTTTGCAGATCCTGGCCAGTAGGAAATCAATAGGTTAGTCTCTGGTGATAAACAGACAAATTGACCATAAATTTTCTGGGTTGTTATGTCCTGTTTCTCAATTTCATATAAAATTAAGCCCTTTTAATTTATTATGTGGTTATTAATTCTATTAAAAAAAAAAAAAGTAAGGAAATACAAAATTCAAAATATTCTCCTACAGGTATCTATTTGTGTGGGCGCTCCTATTCATGGTTCCAGGAGATACTTTGAAGTGGGCTGTGGCTGGCCCATTTGTCAGTTTGCTGAGGGGATTGGGTGGGGTTTTCTATTGTTTTGCTTTGTGGCTTTCTGGCTTTGTTTTGTTTTTTTTTTTTCTTTTTGAGAATCCCTTGCAGGAGCTACAGTGCAGGTGGGGACTGAAGACAGTGTTCCAGATATACTGACTTCCCCAAGGGAAACGGCCTGAACTGAGGAGGAACTGGCAGCTGCAGGGCAGAATATACATTTCATTAATCTGCCCAACGGCAGCCTTCTGCTGCAGAACGTGCTTCCTTAGACCTGCAGGATAATTTATGATTGGCTCATCCTCTATTGCTTTTAAGACTTGCACTGCCACAGCCCCACTCCCTGTAGGCCATGCTCTGTCTCAAAAGATTCAGTTAGCTCTCAGCATTTTTTTTTTTTACATTAAATAATAGATTTTTATGTAGCATTCCTAGAGAAATTATTTAATTAGCTGAAAGCTAGTGTCAGGTGGCATGCAAGGAAACCTTTTATTACCAGCTGAAAAGCCGCACGTATTTGGTTGTGTAGAAGAGAGCTGGAAGCAGATGGCATTTGTAGGAAGTAGGAATTACTAAAAGGTGAAAGTGTGCAAATGGATGTTTTGCCATTTTCTGAATTGTTTGCTCTAGGTAGTTTCACAGTGGTAATTCAAAATATTAACAAGAAACATAAATTGTACAGAAGCTTTTTAAGATTTTTTTTTTTCCTTTGGAATAAGGAAATCTTCATTTTAATGTGACATGGAATATGAGTGGTTTCTTCAGTTCAAGAATATCTGCATGATGCGAAACAGTGAATTTAAATTATTCAACAAAATAGCACATTTAAGAGATTGGGAGCTGGTATGAGAAAACCTTGATTCAATTTGCTTAATGACTTTTGTAGCATCATGAACAAGTCATGTATTCCCTCCTTGGCCCATTTTATTTCCTTGCCAGAGAGTAGTGATGTGAGGGCAAATAAGTTAAATGGCATTAGGGAGATAAGATGGTAATGAACAGAATTGAATTTAAATGTTTTGGAACAGCTTTCCAGAGGAGAATACAAGTTTCCCAATATACGTAACATTAAAAGAAAGATTTTTGAGGAAAGGGGAGAGGGGGAAGCAAACATTTCTCAATGAATGTTAAAAGAAGATGCTCTAATATACATGGGTTTCAATTGTACTGAATATCTCACTTTTGTTCATACAGAATTGGATGAAAAGGAGAGAGGGTACAGCTAGGCTTGTGAAGAGAACACCAAAGCAGAACTCAAGTAAACAGGATGCTTCTGGTGGCCTTCATGTTCATTTCCTACCTTAACAAGAGTTTACAGAAAATAAGTATTTTTGTTTGTTCTTCATAAAATTTAAGCATTTCAATAAATTGATTTTTTTTTTGTTAAAATCTCAGTGAAAATTGAGAAAGTGGATGGGGTTTTGTTTGTTTGATTGATTTATTTTACATATAGTAGCACAAAATCTAGGGGGCTATTTCTGTCAGTATTAGATTTATGAAAAGCGAGAGTTAATATAAGACCCTTGAATACACAGAAAAGTCAAGAGGATAATGGGGCACTTCATTATTGTTCATAATTTTGGGAAGCTTAGAGTATAAGAATAAAGGGTTTTTCCTGAAAATAAAATTAACGGAAAACATTAAGCTGTGCTTTTCTAGAGCTTTCAGGATTTTTTATGTCACAAATAGAATTATTTTAGAGTCAATTTTAGAATCAAAATTCTCTTACCCATCAAAATGATTGAAGTTTCACTTAAATAGTTTTTGCAAGTGACTTTTTGGTGAGCAAAAAGAAGGGTGTGAGTTGGGGGGAAATATACTACATATCTTTTTATGTGTGCGTGCCCATTTTTTTTACTTCTCCAACCTTTCCTGCTTATGAAGATCCTGAGTTATGTTATGGCAGTCCTGTCTCAGCTCTCACTTCCACGGTTGGCAATGACATGCTGTGTGCAGTTACCTCCATGGCAGAGTTTTCCTGTTTTCTGAGGATGTTTGAAATAATCTAGTTTGACTGAAGAAGAAACTGGCAAAGAGTTTATTATCACAACGTTTTATAACAATGATTGCCTGCCTTCCAATTTTGTCTTTCAACGAACACTTTTTCTGTTTATTCTTTCACAGGTTTTCATTAATCTAAATATTCTTCCAAATTTTCACTGCTACTACTAATAATGTTACCAGCAATATCATTTACTCATTGTTTTATGAAGAGAACTTGCAGAATTTCAATCATAACTGTTATTTTTTCATTATTGTGGAAAGTATCTGTACAACTTTATGGAATTATCCTATATATGGATAAAGCAATGATTGATTTAATCTAACAAATTACATGTGGATAAATTACAACAAGTAAACTACTTACTTCAGGTAGGCTCTCATGATTTTTGTCTGGGTTTTTGAGGGTTTGTTTGTTGTTTTGCCCCATCTTATCTCTGTGCATTTAAATAATTCAGAAGCTCACTATAAGTTAAATGATAAAAGTCTATTTTATAAGCTGAAAATACTCAGGTAAGGTGAACGATATTTTGTCTCAGATGATTTAAAATTGTTTACAAAATCACAATAGTAGTCTCTTGTCATATCCTTAAATGTTTTCTTATGATTTTTTTCTGTTTATTAGTTCTTTATATTTTTATAGAAAATAATATGACTGATAACCCTTTCTTCTGGAATAAAGTAAAGCCTTGAGGTTAAAGCTGTCTAGAATATTTTTTCAGTTTGCTTTCTGACCTTTTCTTGTATTACAGCAAGTTGAACTAACATCTGACAAACCTTTAATTTTGGTAGGTTAGGCTACATGTTATTTGGAACAGAAATACATTTTTAAAAATATGTCTTCAAAATTAAATACTGTCATATTTCACAGTTCAACAGAACTTGACTAGTTCTGTGTTGTTTTTTTTGTTTTTTTTTTTTTTTTTTTTTTTTTTTTTTTTTTTTTTTTTTTTTTTTTTTTTTTTTTTTTTTCTAGCATTTGAATTGTTCTGTGGACTTTAAGCAGGATTCTTAAGCTGGAAGACAATTACTCTTAGCTTTGAGCACAGACAGCAAAAAGGCAAAATTTTGCTGATTCTTTCTGATATTAGTCCTTTGAATAGTTTGAACTATTTTTAGTAGTTATTGCTCCTCTGACAACTGTTTTTTTAATACCAGTCTATAAATGTTATGTAAGTTTATCTGGTTTTATTTATCTTGTATTTTTAAGCGTGAGAGTAAGGGAACCCTGATTATACCATTCTTAGTCAATCACAGTGCTGTAAAAAAATATTCCAGAAGTTTTTATGTACTGAAAATTCATGGTCAGAGAAATGCCATATAAAACTTCCATGTTGGAGGATGAATATAAGCACACATGCATGTTGCATATGAAAACTCCCCTCAAATTGAACTGACCCTCTCTGTCTACCTGTGTGTTAATATGGAAGAGCCCAAATGTGACATCAGGTGGTGATTGGTGTCTGTATGCAGACTGTCATGGTGCATCTGAGACATGACTACTGATTCAGGGAGAAGAAAAGAGAGAAGAGATGGCTGAGATGCCCAGACCCTTGGAATCCCTGTACCAGACAGGGTTGGCAAGTAGCTTGCTGATTAGTTGTTTGGTTTGTGGCTATTAGCCAGGCGAGCGCTGATGGTCGTAATGCGAAATGTTGATTTTACATTCTGTTCATGCGATACTAATTATTGAAGGACTTGAATTGCAGATGAGCCTATTACGTAGAGGATTTTTGAGAAGTCCAGGGAGAAAAATGAACTGATAGCTTTGTGGTCAGATGTTGTATTGGCATTTATAGCTTTTCTGGAAACTCTCTTGCAAGATCTCCAGAACTGTGAAAACACAAAACCCATCTTATTTTATGTCAAATATCTAGAGACTCTAACTTATCCACAGGAATGCATTGTGTGTGTAAACACACAGTTCTATGTTAATACATAAAGAAGTTATGATGATATCCACAATTCAAGGATTTTAATGTGTTTCAATACTTGTTTTGTTTTGCTTTGTAATAAAAATGAAAAGACCTATGGAATTCCATACAGCTCTCCCACACTGTTCTATATTAATATCACCAGTTGAAATCTAAATATTTCTAAGAAAAATATTTTTCTCTCAATTTATGAAGACCGAGAAAAGCTAGTTTCTTTCTTGAAGGGATGAAGATTAAATGTTTTATTGAATTTCCAAGAAGGATGCTTAATGCTGAAAAATAATGCAACGTTTACATTTTGCTGGATTTAATGTTTCATGTGTATTGGTTTCAAGAAAAGGCAGCCTTGGTTAAATTTTCTACACAAACAACTCTGGTTGATATATTATTTATCTATTTATTTATTTAATTTATTTTTGTTTCATGCAGGCCTTGCTTCATCTTGAGCAAATAACACTTTGTGGTCTATAGAATGAAATTGTCTCATAATGGTTTGTGGTGCCTTCTGTAAATATATAGTATTTTTAGAAATGTAGAGGTCTCATAATTCAACAATGTATATACATCTGTTTTCTAGGAGTTTGACAACTCAGGATTTCATTATATTCTTTCGGGTATATTTTACTGTTTGGTATCTGTTCTGCATACTAACTACTGTGGAGGGTGAAAGGCTAGAACCAGAATAACTTTATTTTTTCAGGTTTAACAGAATTTCCCTTTTTTGCTTTCTCCTCATGATACTTTGACTGTAAATGCTGTAGTGCCTAAAAGATCGAAGAAGGAAAGTCTTGAGTATGTATTCATGAGTTAGTATATGTACACTATATACACAGGATTCTTATCCCTTCCAGACTATATGTCTGACAATATGAATATGACCCCTTCTAAGTTTAAGAAACTATGTTTTATACTTTTGAGGAATTTTCTCTCTTTTTTGACTAAAGGAAATGGTAAAACAGATCTTACAGTGACTTGTCTGAACATTTTACAAGGCCCTACATAGATTTATAGAGAGTTAAGTATACATATTTGTAAAGTCAGAAGTGTTTGACAAAGATGAAGCAATACAAATTTATGAATATCACTTTATCTTCTTTGTATTTATGAGCAAGGTCTGGTAAGTATTTTTTCTGCTGGAGATGGCTGGAGATAATAGATACTGACAAGTGGAGTGCTCTGAGTCATGCTCCTGAACACAAATTTTAATGTAAGTAGAATTCAAAAGCATACCTCTAGTTATCTTGATCTATGTGAGGGATCTTACAGTTATTTTTGATCGTTCATACGGTTTGAAGAAATCTGAAATTAAGTTTGCCTTTAAATTATCTCCTTCAAGAAGAACCCATCAGAGTTGGGGAAAAATGAAACCAAGCTTTATAAACTTGCAAAGTTGTTTATTTGGGGAATTTGGCTTCTGAATGCAATGAAATCTAGGTTATGTTTGAGAATACCTCCGGTATACAGTTTATATCACCAAATGAGCATGTAGAGTAGTCAGCAATCTAGAAGACTAATAAGCCCAGTGGAAGGGATGACTTATAATGCAATGTATACTGTTTCATTCAAGCAGCATCTTTGGTTAGTACAAAAACTTGATATTTTTTCTATTTTCACAAAACTCTAATGTGATTTACAGCAAAAAATTCAGTGCTGAGCAAACTTATAGTGAGAAAATCTCCAATTAGTGAGAATGCTGCCTGGGTTTTCATAGCAGTGAAGTATGCTGAATAAGCAAGGTGATCAAAATCCTTTCACACATTGTAGAAACCTCTTTGCTCTCAATGGAAAAATACCGGAGAAGTGCAGGTTATTGGCACCACTATTATCTGAGTATTTTGTGAAGTGATGACTTCGTTATTTCTGGAGATAAAATTAACAAAGCCTGTCTGAAAATCAAAGGAGAGGGAGTGGAAGAACATTTTCATCTAGCAAAAATGAATATGCAAAAGCAAAGTCTTGTCTAGGCATATATGGCTTTTCATATAAAACTTGTCAGATGAAATTGTTATTTGTGCTTTGTGTTGATTTATTTTTAAGATTCAAAAGTTGACCAACAGATGAGTGACTGTATCGATGAACAACATGCTGTTCTTGTGCTGTTACAGTAAAAGGGTTTCTGTAAGCAACTCTGAGAATTAGACCTTGCCTATTCTTTTTCTTAACTGAATATGTCTTAATTTTCCCCATTATCACTGAGTTCTCAAAATCTTCTAATCTTCAAATTTATTTAAGTATCATAACAGTGTAGTAGTGTATTGAACATGGATTTTTTTTTGGTTTGTCAGTCAAGCTGTTGATGAAAAAATAGTCTGAAGTTCAAACAATGCTAGAAAATACATGTTGGAAATGCTGATTCCTATCTGAAAAATCCTCAGCTCAGGAAATACTATATGTGCCAGTTAACTAAATAAGATGTGTCATTAAGACATTATTTTGAGTAATAAAAATGAATTGCTCTGTGTATTATCTTAATCATTCTTTTTTATTTTATATTTATTTGTATAGAGATTTGTATTCACTCTCATTTCCCTGTTACAGAGTAAATAAACACTATTTTAAAAGGACTGGTTAAAGCAATCAAAAAGCTTTTAAGTAAATGGGTCTTGTACTCTGCCGGAAAACCTTTTGGACTCTGGCTACATGAAGAAGTTTCCAGAGTTTATGGGAATACTGAGGTATCTTTTCTCTAATCCCACTATTGCTAAGACTTTGAGATAGTAGTTTTTGCATCTAAATCTATATGTCTGATGCCTTCTACTCAAAACAATGCGTGGGAGCTAATGCTGAGTTCTGGTTTTGTGTAGCCTTTGTATAAAATATTTTGCAATAAACCTGTACTGTAGATGATGAAAATATGGGTTACCTATAAAAAATTAACGATATTCCACTGACTGTTGGACATCTCTGGACATCTCTGATTTCCCTCCTCTTCTCCACTACTGATGAAGCATGGTCAGTGCCTTCAATGTAAAGTTATTCAATAAGCTTTAACTGTAAGTGGATATGATTAAGTGGAAGCTATGAAGGTGATACGTATTAGTTTGGAGAGATAATTTCATTGAACAGCAGCTTTTGAGGTTTGTTTTTTTTTTTTTTCTGCACTTGGAATGATAAATGGAATTGTGTGGTAATTTACATTCTCTTGAAAACTGCAGTCTTCAGTATGGGAAAAACGTAGCTAGTTGTCTGTCTGGCCTGGGAGATCTGACAGAAGTCTTTGCTACATCGGGAACAGTTTTTGAATGTCAATTAAGTAAGATGAGCAAAAAGTGATTCTGAATGTTGGTTTCAGACATCAGACCACAGGACAGCACAAGAATCGATTTAACATCATTATCATCAGTGACTGAGTTATTGTAGCTAAATTTTAAATTTTCCTACTGTCAATTGTTGCTATGTTTTAGTGTCACCTTTGGTCCTGAAATGTGTTCCTGAAAGCATTTCCCAACGTTTGATATATTTAAGTGCTCCAGGAGTCTGTTTCCAGCACTTATACAAATTTTAATGGACTATCTCTTTCCATGAGAGAAAATTCTGGGAGAGCACTGGAGCATTGCTAACCTTCAAGGAACTGTATTCCCACCATAAAATGCTGCAGCTCCACTAGAATGTAAATGGAAGTTACAGTTTAGCCAGACTAAGCAATTTCCTAGATGGTGAGTTTAGGCTATTAGATCTAATTTTATGTAAGAGTCACAGTAAAACATTTTGGATGTAATGTTAAGAAAGAATCTCACTCAATTTAATGTGTCCTTCTCTTTGCTATGTCTCAATTTTCCTAGTGAAAACACTGTTAAAACTGATGCATGAACACAAACTATTTTAGTTTTTTATTAAATTTGATCCAGCTGAATCTGAACTCAATTTTATTGGCTATTAATACGAGCTGCTAATGAGCTATTAATAAAATCAGGGCTGTTTTTGAAGAACTTTAAGTTTTCTTTCGATGTTAAACATAAATATGATAGGAAGTAAGAACCATAAAAAATCACATATAGGAGTATCACCAACCTGAAGCATCAGAGACTTTATATACTAAATTATTAAAGCCACGGGTTGTGAAAACCTAGAATGTCATAACAAATTCTGATTCTTCTCCCAAGATGTGGAGGGAGTACTTGTACCACCCAGTTTGAGACATCTGGCATAAGCTGAATGAAATGGTTGACTGATTCTTTTAGCCTTTCTTTAAAATGAGTATAAGAATACAGACAGATTCTACCACAGGACAATACACCCCTCTAGAACTGATTAACTGTGATATTCCTTTCAACCACCCTATCTCTGGACATCCACCCAACAACTGTTGGTTTATGTTGTTAGTTTTTGGGTGCAGTGACAAAGAATAACACATGGGTCAATATCTGAATGTGAAGGTTTAGTAATTCTTCACTGCACAGTAGAACAAGTGCTCTGTTGATAGAAATAAGTATTAAGAAACAGGCAGATAAAATGGGAAGGATACATACAAATGGAGATATAGATCAGAACTACAAAAATATTGATAAAGTTTGTAGATATTGTGTAAATACGCTCACTTTCTTCTTAAGGTGGCTGAAATAACTTAGTTTACATTTTATGTTCTGAATGAGGGAGCTATGTTGATCGCATTCCCATTCCAGTAGCCCGAATCTTCTGAATAATTGCAATGAAGAAACATGTGTGCTTGAAGGAAGTGATATGCCACAGTAGCAAATCTCTAACACATCAGCCATCAGTAACTCTTATTGTCTACTGGCATTATGTTAGGAAGGAGAAAGCAGTAATCTAGGATGGTAAGAAGGTGTCCTGGTTTAAGTGAGTGGCAGGGTCTTTCATTGGTAGCAGTGGAGAGGGCTACTGTGGCGGCCCCCTGTGAGAAGCTTCTCAAAGCTCCCCTGGCTCCAAGTCGGACCCACTTTTGCACCAAGGCAGAGCCAATTCACTGAACCGCTGCCATAATGCATTTAAGAAGAAGAACCTGGGAGGAGTTGGGGGATTTGTGAGGAGAAATTACAAGGAAACTATCAGTGTGAACACTGAGGTCAGTAGAAGAATAGAGGAAAGGGGGGAGGTGTGCTGGAGCAGAGACTCCCCTGTATCCTGTGGTGAGACAGCCAGGCCACCCTCCCGCCATGCATGGGTGTCTATGGTAGAGCAAATATTGATTTGCAGCCTGTGGGGGACCCTGTGGGGGGCCAAGCTAGGTGACTGCACCTGAAGAAGGCCGGGACCCTGTGGGAAGAAGGCTCTGCTGTTGTACTTCAGCACTGGGAGCACTGCAACATGCAGGGGTGACCCACACACCATGGGAGTGACTCCTGTAGGAGTTGGTTTGTGGACGACTGTCTCCTGTGAGAGGGGGACCATGCTGGAACAGGGCAGGAATGCTAGATGTTCCCTCCCAACTCTGAGGTGGAAGGAGTAGCAGGACTGACTGCACTCCCCATTCCCTGCCCCCTTGGCCTCTGGGAGGAAGGAGGTAGAGATATCAGTAACAAAGCTTAGCCCAGGAAGAAGGGAGGGATGTGGGAAGGTGTTTTCAAGATGCAATGCTTGTCACAGCCGTACTCTGCCTGTCAGATGGTGGTGGTTTTAGTGTCTGTATTAAATTTATGGTCTTTTTTTCTTCCCCTAAAGACTCTTGTCTTTTGCCTGTGCCTTAAAGGGTGAGATCATCCCTCCTTGTCCTTGTCTCAAGTTCCTGGGTCTTTTGCTTCCCTCCTCAGCACTGTGGGGGAAGGGTAAAGTGAGCATCATCTTTGCTTATTTTCTCATTCTCAGCTCTAGGGGGGAAGGGGGGAGTGAGTGGCTGCTTGGTGCTCAGTTGCCCTCTGAGCTGAAAGCACAACAGAAGGCCAAAGAAAATAAAGAATTCAGGAAAGCAGAGATTTCTGGAAGTGTGAGTATAAACTCTTTAAAAATGTTGTCTTTTGGAGTAGGCAGTGTAAGTAGGTTAGTAGGGACAAAACTGTATATATGATTTTGTTTGGCTTTGTCACCTGTTAAGAAAAAAGCATCCACTAAAAAAATAAAGATACACACTTTATCCAAGTGTTACTATATTTAGTTCCCCTACAAACACTGTTTATATGATGGTAAGTAAACTTGTGTTTGGCTTTCATAGATTGAAACTTGGGTGATTTGTCTTTGCAAATTTCTATTTAAAGTAATCCTTCCAAAACTATTTCAATTATGACTTCAGGTACTGCTAAAGTTTTGTGGAATTTACTGATGCATAGAACTGACAAAATAAATATTTCAGAGGGAAAGCTGGAACATCAATTGCTTCCACCTCCAAACTTTTCTCTTTTTTTGTCTACTATACCTTAAGCCTTTATTCTGCCTGAGGTGGATGGTGGTTGGTTGGTTTTTTGTTTCCCCTGAATGTTAAAATATCTTACATCACTAAGTCCCAGAAAGAAAAAAGAAAAACAAACCAAAAATGAAAACCCCAAACCCCACAACAGTGTAATTTGGTATGCTACGTTGTAGCTACATATTAAAGAAAACAATCTCCTTTTTAATACCAAAATTTTGAAGCTTGTAATTGAATTTGTAACAAATCAGGACAGAAATTTGTTGTTTATTTGTTTGTGTTTGTTTTTTTTTTGTTTGTTTGTGGGTTTGGTTTTTTTTTTTTTCTGCTCAATTAACCTCAAATGTATCAGTAAATGCAATGTTCTAAACTATACTAAAACAGAAATCAAGAGAACAAAATATTGCTTGTGTTCTGGAATTAGTCCAGATTCCATTACTTCAGTGATGTTTCAAAGTGAGAATTGTGCTAGGTATTATAATTTGTTGTAAGGACTCTCTGAAACAATAGCTGTATCATAAAATATACCATGTCTTTGTTACTAATTTGTGGTCAGCAGACTTACTTAGTTGATAGATCCCAAAATGCAACTCGGCTTGTGGTTTCTGTGAATCACCTGCAAGTACTGCTGTTTTATTGTGTAGGGTACTAGTGTCTGTGCTATCACTTATTCTCCTCAATTTAAACTCAGTTTAGTAACTTTCTTTGAAGAAGTTACACTAATTGGATTTAGAGTTTTGGAAAGGAGAGATTATGTAGCCTCTAATCCCTATTTTCCATGCCAGCAGATCTGCAAATAGAAATTTGGGAAATGAGCCAACTTTTCTGAAAAACTGATGTAATATTGTAGTGAAAATGAGGGAAGAAGTGAACTTGTAGACTATGTGGAGAACCCTAAACTATGATCAATAACTCTGTGTCCTGCAGCCTGTGAATGAGCTCTGTATTTTCATGAACACCACAGTGGTCCCAGAGAGTATTAAATATTTTCAAGGCAGCTAACAAAATGTTATGGTGCTTGTACACACAAACTAGTTGTTAAACATAAATATTTTATATAGTTGAATAAAGACATTGAACTGGACTTCAAAGATGGTATCTTTTTTGGTTCTTGTGGTCAGAATGAGAACTGCTCAGTTTTCTAGCATACAGAGAGAAAACTACCTCTCCTATGACACTCTTTCTGTTATTTTCTTTAAATATTTTGTTAGAACAGCCACAGTCTCCTAAAGAAAACTGTGACATAAATAAATGTAAATGGATTTGGTAAGACAGGCCTTGAGCAAAAATGGGAAAGGAAGTTAATAAAAAAGTCAGCATGACATACTTCTTGATACATATTTTGTTTATACATACTTACTTTTTTCTTCCTAGAATTTTCAGGTTCTAATATTTTCAGACTTATTCTTTGGCATAACTCCAATATTTTCTGGGTGGCCTATATTGTGTCCTTTCAAGCAATTTTTAAGGCTATAGCAACAGAAAACAAACAAACAATAACCCCCCCTTCAAGATAAAACTTTAACCAAGTTTTTCTCATAATAAATGTCTACCTTCAACTAGGGAAAGAAAAATAATCTTGTTTTCAACATTTCCTGGGAAATATTTTTATGTATGAAGATACCGAGTATTCAGTGAGAAAATTCTGAGATAAAAACTTGGAACAGATATTTAATGGTATTTGTAAAAGGTGCTCCAGAAAAGTTTATCTACTGCTATGATTAAGAAGAGCAAACAATTTTAATTATCCTGGCCTCCCTCTCATTCTTCAGGGTTTACATTCTCGTAGCAGTTATGTCTCAAGTACAAGCTGTTTTTCTTGCATACTATACACTTCCTTTTCATCAGAGCACCTCTGCTAGACTAATTTGTCGCCCATGTAATTAAACTGCTTTCTAAACTCTGGGAAAAGAGAAGATACTTTTTTTTTTTTTTTTTTTTTTTTTACCTATTCCACAATCAGCCACTTCCAAAATAAATTGTAGGGGGTGGGGGGTATATTTCTGGCTTTGGCTTTTCAAACCAAATATTTTGGATTTTATTCTCATTTACTACCTCATACATGCATGGTAACAGATTTACAGATTTTTTCAACCATAAAATAATTATTCAGTTGTGCAGGTTTGACTCCTGTGTAATACAGGTCAAAGAATAATACAGGTCAAAGAATATTATGAATTGTCCTTTATTGTTTCCAAATAATTGCAGCTAATATATTTCTTCTATAGACAATTTCAAACTAAGTACTGAAAAAATAGAATATTTGATACTTGAGCATTTTTTTTTTCCCCCGGTGCTTAACTTCTCTTAATGCTAGAAAACTGTGTCTTACTTCATTTAGAATTTGTCTTGATACAACTTCTGAATGCAGCAGCTCATTCTGCGCTCTGCCAGAGTAAAGAGCTTTTATTACACCCTATTTACTATCCATCCATATATTTGATGTACCAGAACAGGTGATCTCTTGGTCCTTTTGCTGTATGAACCAGGATGAGCTTAAACATTTGTGTTTTGACTTCATTCCAGCAAAATATTGAAAGGACATAGCTTCTGGTTGTGGTGTACTTCGTGTACATTCGCTGCTGGAACAAACCAGCCAATTCTGTTCATGATCAAGGAATTACTGAGTGTGACCCTTGAATGATGGTCAAATTTTAGAGATTAAAATAGAAAAATGAAACTTATTCTAGGTCTTTTATCAAAATAATTGTTGAAATCATGTTCATCAGAGTATGTATTCTGGTTATAAGAGCTGTTTGAAAAATGGTTTGCAAATTTCAGTTGTGAACTTCTGTATTTAAGGGGCTTATAATTCTTGAAGAGGAGGGGAAGGATGTTAAATTGAGATCATAATTTACCAGAGATGTGTTACTTCCTTTTCTTTTCCCTTTCTGCTTACAATCAGTTCTTAGAATTCACATACTAAAAATATTAATGAAAAACAAGCTACAGAAGCATGGCACTGTTAAACGCACAGTGAACTCCTTTGTTTTTTTGGCATTAGAATACAATGTGCATAACCATATTGACCAAATTTCTCTGTAATTGCTCTAAAACTACATAAATAGATCATAAAAGGTTTTAATGAAGACAGTACGGTCTGCTGGTTCAATGAAACATGTCTGAAAAAATACTTTCTTAACCAACAGAGTTCATATCCTATTTGTGCTGAACCAGTTCGAGTCAGCATTTAATCAGGTAATCTGACTTTTTTTTTTCTGGGGGGTATTAATCTGTTAGTGCCTCTAAATAAAATTTTGCATCCTTTGACCCCTCATTTATCTTCACCTTAGCATCTCTCAATCATTTAATACTGCAGAAGACAGACTTGTTAAAACAGTGACTCAGACATGTTAGAAGTTCATTGTCATCACAATGTTAATGTTCTCCAGTTGATCACTGGTTGTGACAATACTATAGTTTGACTACAAATAAAACACTGTTGTAGACAAACAACCTGCATATTGAAGTGCTCAGGCTTGGACAACTGGCCCAAGCCAGAGCTGACCTATAGATGAATCCTCTATATTTTATAACTGAAAACCATTGTGCTAGTAGGTATTGTACTAAGTTATAACAAACCACTTGTGCTGAAGTAAAAAGTTCTAAAGCTTTGAAGTACTGAAGCCTGAACAACAGGCCCCAAGCTGAAGCTGTTAACTTAGTGTGTAATCATTAACAGAGTATGTAAACTCACTAGTGACAGAGGCAGTTTAGACAAAATAGAATCAGGAGTGAGGAGAGAATGTATCCAACGTCCCTGTTTAGCCTTGTTCAAGGCTGAGAACCCAGGTATTTGGCCTTGTTAGAAACTCCCTTGGTTTCCCCCCCGAGCCCTGGCCAGGCTTTGGGTGGAATCCAACAGGAGAACGAAACCAGAAATTTTCCGCTCAAAACAAAGGTGCCAGCTATTCTGGCCTGTCGATCTCTGGGATATCAGGCTGGGCCCGTTTGCAGCGACTTTGGACGCCTCACCTATGGGTGGATGCACCACGTAGGATTTCCCCCTTGCCGGGACAGGCTCCCCAAACCCTCGCTGTAACCAGGGCTGCCCGGCCACTGCGGGTCTGGGTGATGGGAACGTGTGCAAGTGGTGATGGATCTTTCTTTATCACTATTCTGTCTCTCAGGTAGTAATGATTTGATGCATTACCCTGTTTTTTCCTGTTTGCTGCTTTAAGTTCACTATTCTGCCTTTTCTTACTGCATGTCTTCTGTATTACACTGTTATCACTAGTAAAATACTCCTGCTCTTTTTACTCTGCTGTCCAAGTTTAATTGGTATCCTTAAGCAGCAGAACACATATGTTCAGCAGAAAATTAGCAGATCAACAATTAGCGGTGGTGAATCCACAAGCTGTTATCTTACCTGTGCACTTCCAAAGATAGATTTTCAAGATGTAGTTGAAATCTATTATTTATAGGAGGACCTAGGGAAGGGATAAAAAAGACTTGTTATGAAGAATTTTGAAGAGGTATGTATATCATCAACTTGGTACAAGGTTTTATAACAGAACAACCAAGCATGTCACTGATATTTCTTTAAAATATCCTCAGTGATGCTGATTCACAAAGCAGTGATATTCTATATAGGGATTTTCTTGCTCTGTCCTCAAGCAGCTTCATATGAGAAACAGACATAATTTATCAGTGTTTGGAATCTGCCTTTATACAACCTTGTAGAGTTCCTGAACGTATGAAGTTCTTAATAGAAAAAGTGAGTTATTTCTGGTCCAAATGCCACATAAGAATGAATTTCTCTTAAGATCTCATTGTTTTACTCTATGCTGGAACCCTGAAGTGGCAGGAAAGAAATGAAAATGAGACCTGGTTGTGGATTAAATGTAAATGATATATATTGTACATTTGGCAGCTTGTTTCTTCCTGTTCTAAACTGATTCTATGGCAAGTTATTGCTCCAATCTCTGAGCGACCTGTCAAAAGTTTCATAGAGTGAATTGTAAGATAAATCAATTAGTAGTTTAACATGTTTTATTTGGGTTTTTTAAAAGGGAACAACCAAGTTATGACAGGTAGAAAAAACCTGTTATAGCATAGTCATTTACCATATATTCCTGCATAGGTTCTTGTAACATTATGATTACATGATATACAGTGAGTGTTACAAGATGGAAACTAGATAAGCTTGTAATATTTAGTGGTCTTGTTTCATGTTTTTGCTAAGGAGATATTTGTTTTCTTTTAAATGTGTATTACAGAAGTTAAATAGAAGAAGTAAACATGCATGGATGAGCTAAGTCAGAGAGGCTGATTCTACCTCTCATAGAGTCCTCCTTTCTAATGGCAACTAAATACTTGCTCATGAATTATCTCACTTGAGATCATCATATTTCTGTGGACAGAAACCTGTCACCTCTGATTATATGAGAACTAATGAAGTTCTACACTTTTGTATAATGTCAAGAAGTGTAATGAATCATTAGATTAGATTGCATCATTTGACCCAATGAGTATCACATTAATTTCTCAGTGTTCCAGTATTCAAGCAGTTGAAAAATAGAAATTTATACAAACAAACAGAGATAAAATGAACCCAGAATATTTTAAATAACTCCTAGGTGATTTTCTACTCTACAAAAGGTGAACAAAATGTACAGTTCAAGCAAATTGTAATCATTCTTGTGGTTGATCTAATTTTCATGTCTTGATACCATAGATCAGCTAAAATTATGTATTGCAGCAGACATAGGTGCATTTCAAGTACTAGAAGTTGCATGTAACTAGAAGTTACAGTACATTTAAAGTACTAGAAGTTACATGTCATTTCAAGGCAAATAGTCAAGTAGAAACCCACTTTACAACTAAGGAGCTTATTTTAGAAAATATGGGTGGTTGATAACTGTCTAGTAAAACTAATGTTTTAATACTATTAAGCAAAATGCTTAGTAAGGTGCTTCAGCAGTGATGACAGCACAACAGGATGCTAAGTGGTCCTGAGGAAAAAGTGATATTTAGTAATATTTTTAAGTGTTAGCTGTTGGTACTAGCCACCAAGTTTGTATTAGCTGAAATTATTTCTCTCTGCCTTTATTTATTATATTTCTCTGTCAGTGGAATAGAGAATATTAAGTCAATAACTTTCCAAGTAGAAAAAGGTTTTTTATAGTATTCTTCCTCTGCATGCTTGTTTTATGTGTAGTAGTATGAATACCATGCAAAAAGAATCACTCAGGTTTGGTTGGAGGTGATTCCCCAAAATTCCCTCAGAAGGGACTAAAGCTAAATATCACAAAGAGGTATGAGAGGTGCAAGAGTCTCTTTCAAATGTTTTTTTTGACAGAACTGTCTTTCTTTTGTTTTAATTTCTGCTCTTGCATTATTTGGTATGAGATGTTGCATTTTGGTAATATCATTTGTTATTAGATTTGGGGGAGGCTTTCAGTGGTCACTGAGGTCCAGTTCTGGCACTTTGCAACCTATTTGAGCAGTGGTAATGATTGCTTATTGAATTCTTGTAGAGTTCTTCAAACATGATAAACACTGTACAAGTGCAAAAATTAATATCCTTATCTGTTAGTAAGCGTAACGTTTGCAGTGTTTGAAAGTATACTTGTAAAAAATGGTTGTTACAGTTATAAAATATTTTTGCCTATTTGAAGCCTAATATTTTTCAAAAGTCATTTATGACTAACCTGCTATTGCCCCTTACACTATTAATTTATTATAGAAGTTTATAGGCTCAGCATTTGTAAATGTGATTTCTAAGACCAGTACTTGTAAGCAATAGTCTTACTGAAGGGACTGTGTACTCATCTAGCATTCAAGAAGCCCTCAGATATGTGTCAATAATCAGTCAGTCACGTGAATGGAAAAAGCAGGCTGAAAATCTGATGTGAGCTTTGTCAGCTAACTGAAACAGCATGTATTTACTTGTAGCAAAAATGAACAGGCCTAGAGGAAATGAACAAAATTATGTTGGTTTATCCTGGATGAGGATTAGATTTTATAACACTTTGAATACATGCTGCTTTACAAGCGGAAAATGTTACATTTCTCTTTGTCACTGAATTTCATCTCATGTTTATAGTACCAGTTACAGGGTGATTAAGCAGCTGTTGATTTCTTTCAAGAGAGATGAGATTAGGAACCACTTTTTAAAGTCCTTCGCCTCTTAAAAATAGAAAACTAATTGAAAAATCCTGGAAAGACTGGAAAATGAGATGCATCAGCGCTGTAGTATCCTGTGTTGATATTGATGGGTTTAATAGTAGTATTATTATTTTGCTATTAATTCAGTATGCTTAGTGTTCCAGACACTGTAATAGAAAATATGCACCTTCAGGCTTAATAAGTAGTGGAGTAAATGAACCAACAATGGGATACCAAGTGAATATAATCTGTTGTTCTAGCGCTAAGAAGTTCTGGCAGCGTTTGTGCTTGACTAGAACTCCACATTAATGCAAATTTATAACCACTGAGTTTGTGATTAGCCTTCACTTCTTGTGTGAAGCTCATTACAAATACTGACCACAGAGATGAATATCTGATTGCAGATTAATGTTAATTTGGGCCTGATCTGCAATCAGTGAAATGACTCCTCCTGACATTGTGAAGATGAAAACTGGGGTGCAACTTTTAAGAACATTTGAGTGTGTTCCTGAGCAGATCACCTTAGTTTTAATTTTTCTCAAAAATTTTGTGCATTTCCAAAGCAGCACACAAAGGTCTCATTTTTTTCACAGAAAACAGACTGATTATTCAAATTAGTTATTATGGCACTTCATTGCAGGCCCTGATTATCTTTCATCTTATTAAAACGCTGTTGAAAAATAATTTATGATTTAGTTGCTAACAGATGATAAAATATTCATTTGAGATAATGGCGCAATCAGATTACATTTTATTGCTCTCTGTTTATTGGTCTTGATAAACGGACAGTGGATTAATTATACCTCTCTTTTTCCATCTCAGTAACATGAAGAAATATCACTACTGGGAAAGGAGTTACTTTATTCAGAGAAGAGTCTTTTGGTTTTAATTGCATAATTTCAGGTAATAAAAGAAATAGCCATGACTATTCTGTGTCTCATATAACTCATTTTGAAACTGTATCCAAATTGGCTTTGGAAAAATGATTCAGTGAACAAGTATTTAAAGGTGAAAGTAAAGTCTTACTGTGCTATTCCTTCTTCATGTACTCACGAATCAGAAAAGCAGAAGAAATATGGGTTTTTTTGTCAAGGCACTGACAGTTTGGGGTTCAATCAGTTTTCAGATGTAAATAAAATGACTCTGCTGAAGTGCTTCATTTCACTCTGCAAGGCTTCTTTTTCCCTTTTTTTCTTCCTGCTCCTTTCCTCTTAACAAAATAAAATACAAAGATCAAGTGAATGTTAGTGCTGATGGAAGATGTCAGACTGACAGTCTTAGAAAATGAGGGCCTTAATTATCCCCAGAAGATGGACAGCACGGACAGCACCAGTGCAAGTTCCCTTTCACTGAACCTTTTACTTTATTCCCTGATCTGGATTGAGCAGTTCTAGGGTTTAGAAAACAGCTTAATCTCAGTAGCTCTGAGGTCTGCAGCCTTACTGCTGAAACTGCTGAGCAGGGAGCCAATTAGTGGCAGTTGTGAGGGCTTTCTTTTTTTAAAAAGATATATGTATCTGTCCACTAGGAAGTAGACTGAGAACATCATCCTATACACTATCAAAGAGCTGCTGTGGCAGTGCCAGGTCTCTGTTGCACACAGCTGTTATGTTGTGCTGGTAATCTTCAGGTGAAAGGCACTGTACTCACTCACCTGACATGGGAGCTACAACCTCTCCTGGGTTTGATTTTCTTCCCTGTTTCTGAATTGTGGATTCTTGAATCTTAATCCCAATGAAAGCTACAGTCACTTACATTAAGAAGTAGCTCAGGTTTCAGAGCATCAGAAAAAGAGGTTATGATATGCCACAGAATTAGTATGCTAATCCTTATATTGATGTTAATGGGTGCAATTACTTTTCCAACTGTTTGGGCAGAGTTCCAGAAAAGGTGTGTCAAATATATATATATAAATATATAAATATAAATATATATATATATATATTTTGTGTATTGAGAAACCTTGAAATAGCTAGACACAATAAAACCAAAACAATTTTGTGAGAGACTGAAATGTCCTATGTCTGTATCAACGTTTGCTTGTGTCTGTGCAAACCTCCAAGAGAAGCTGCTGCAGCCTGTGAATTGGTCTGGGGGATGTGGCCCAGCGAAGCTGGAGTGTATTGAAGGATGCGCCCTCAACTTTGTGGTTGCATTGTCCGGATTCTCTAGACAAGCCTCAAAGGGGTGGACATGGACTGACCTGGCCCCATCCTGTAGCCATGTGTGGCTCTATTGTGTAGGCCAAATCCCGCACATGCATTGTTAATGAACTGACAAGAGGCAAATGTTCCTGCTCTGAAGCCAGATGCAGCAAAAAAACTGTGGGACCAGTGGGAGGAAAAGCGGATATGATAAACTTAAAAAGGCAGCAGAAAATTTTGCTCAGTGTGCATCCACCATCGAAGCCAGATCCATGTGCACCCATCACCGAAGAACTGAAGACTGAGGACCAAGAGGACACTGCTGGATCCATGGTGGTGACTATTATTGCAGCCCTATCCCACATCCTTTCTTTATTGCTGTCTTTTCCTTCCATTCTGTCCTATCGCTACCCCTCTTTATTTTTAAAATAAAACCCGGTTTTGCGTATACAACATTTGACCTCGTTTGTATCTTAATCTTGCTCTTGGGATAATATCGAAACCTCCTCCGACACTGGATTGGGGCAACCTTCCAAACTATTGAGCTGTCAGCTAACATGATGGCTTTTGAGTTAAATTGCATAAAAAAAAAGATTTATAAGACACTGTTTAATGTTTTACAAGATCATTTCCTTAAAAGGTAGGTTCCTCTTGCCCAAATTGCTGTTTGTGATAGAGCAAGTGATAGCTCCCACCATGCACAGACTGGAGGTGAAATGAGAGCACTGGGAAGGGACTGGACTTGCATTTGTGAATGAGCTATGCATATTTTTTTTCTATATAGGATGAGGTATTTGTAAGCTGGGAGACTTTTTTCAGTTTCCAGATCTCATGAAATGCAGATGGAAAAAGTGCCCCGAAGCAGGGGACTGTGACTGAGTGGAAGTAGCCTGGATACTGAAGATTGGTATAACACATCTGCTTTGCTGTTTTTTTCACTACCAAAGAAAAAAGTGAAAGATACATGCCATGAGAGGTTTTAGTTTTGAATGGTTGGTTGTTTATTTTTTAATCCTGGACTGCATCGGCATCTGTGCATTTCACTGAGAAGTTATTTCAGTCATCATGCTTGAATTTTTCTTTTTACATCTCTTTCTGTTACAGGTCATTAAAATTTGTGTGGGGGTAGTAAAGTCTAGAGGTCACTTTTGTGCTGGAGGGCCTAAACCAGCTTCCATACTCTTTACCGGATGCTATTTGATATTTTATGCTGAGAAGAAGTAATAGTGAGGAAGAAGAGGAAGGAGAACATAACTAGACTTTGGTACACTGTCTGTGTTACCCTTCTTAAAATAAGCAATACGAAATTATAAAGGCCAAATCATACAACATAAAGTCCTTGGCTGAGAAGAGATGGGAAAACATGAACTGAATTATGCTGAATTATGCTGTTGATAAGCAATTGAGATTGTCTGGAAAAGCAGATAACTTGATATTTTGGGAATGCTGTGTTAGGGAAAGAAGCTCTTGATTCTGTAAGAAAGTTTTACAGGATAATCTGACTGAGTAACAAAACACATTCTGGAGAATGGAAATGTTAAAAACTTTGGTTTTATATTGGAAATTAATTATTAAAACTAATTTTCACTTAAATTGTAAATCAGTTAGAACAGGTCTATTTTGTTGCTTTTTAGGATATTTTGAAAATGCTGTGTTACCTAAAATAGGTTAAAAATTTGTCAGATTTCTGCATTCATAGCTTTTTTAACCTTCCTTGTTTCAACTGGAAAATGACAAGGATTTATGGTTGAGTGACGCTATTTTATTTTTCTCTTTTGTCTTAAATATCTTATTTTACTCTTTCTCTCCCAATCTCTTATTGATGCATCACTGAAAGAGGTGGTGGAAAGACAATCTCTTTGTTCAGGAGTATATTGGCCTGAGAGCGCAGTTTTGAGGAAACACCAGGAGGAGTCATGTGGAGAACATGACAGACTTTATTCATCAGTGTCAAACAAAATGGTTTGGTGTTTTTGTTGTTGTTGTTGTTGTTGTTGTTGTTGTTGTGTTTTTTGTTTGTTTGTTTTGTTTTGTGTGTGTGTGTGTTTTTTTTCTTTTTTTTTTTTTTAATTCTTGCTGGTTTTGCTCTTTGTTTAGTTGGGTTTAGGTTTTTTTTGTAACCAAGAAAACTTCGTTACTTCTACTTTGCCATTATTAAGGGTTTACTGAATCACTTGTAATCATGTTTTCTATAGAATATTTGTCTTCACTATCATTCTTCTTCATTTGTAACTGTAAATTTGTAACTGTAAATGCAAGTCAGCATGGGAAATCCAAGAACATATTGATTGTAATGCCAAATTTTAGAAAGGGATAATTGAGTGTGATATGTCAGAGGAGATATTTGAGCTGCACCTGGACAGTAAAATGAGGTATGTCTCTCAGGAGATTATATACAGTTATTTTTATTATTGTCATGTCAATAAGAGTCCATGTGTGGGGGCTGATGGTATCATACATGGGAATTTATTTGTTGGGGACAATGGTTAATTTACTCAGCAGACAGAAAGAAGAATTAAATGTAATGAGAGAAATCAAGTTGGCAATAGGGTTATTGGATCCTAAAATACATTATGTAAACACACAGAATGTGAAGTTTATGACTGTAAAAGAATCCAGTTTATAAAGTTTCATATGATTTTTACAGGATTAGTGAGTTGTCTTCTCTGATTTCTGTAAGGAAAGATCTGTTTATAATTCAGTAGCAGGTCAACAGATGAACTTGGAAATATCTTCTGCAGATTAGGTGGAATAACTAATTCTAACTAATTAACAGCAACATCCAAGTAAATGGAATGAAAAAGAAGGCATTAAAGACATTTAATTTGTATACTTAGAAATTTCAGTTTACATCCTTCTTTGTCTTCTTTTCTGATTTTTTGTTTGGTTACTTTTTTTTTTTTACTTTTTTTTTTTTTTTTTTTTTTTTTGAACAGCATTTATTTCACTATGGAAGTATTCAGAAAACGTTTGAGAATAAATTCTTCAAAAATGTTCTCTTCCATGGAGAAGATTTTTCAAAGAGAGTTTGACATAAAAACATGTGACCTATTTTATTAAAATTTTCAACTTCATCCCGGTGGGTTTTTGGTAACAGCTGTGGGAAGCCAAGATGAGGAGCTGGAAAGTTGTCTGATGCACTTGAAACAGCTGTCTATTCTCTGCAATTGAGAAAAAAGATCCTAGGCTTCTCCACCTATGTTCATGCAGAGATTGATCATGTCATGCAGTAGCACTCAGGTAGATGTCAGGATCTGGTGATAAGACCCTGGTATGAACTGGACAGGTGTAGACCTAAACTTGCTTTTCTATCTGGAACAAATGCTGTAATCCCAAAGACATTAGTTTTAATAAAGTAAGTCACATGTTCTTTTTGTCAAACTCTCTTTGAAACATCTTTCATATATTTCCATGTGAAATGTAGACATTCCTGATATTGTGACAATTTTCAAGGAGCAAACTAAAGATTTCTTGCTCTGTTTGATTTTTCACAATAAGCTAGGCTCAGTATAAGCAAAAAAACCCCATGTCCTGAAAATCAAGACTAGAAATATATATTGGCAGGAGGTTAAACATGTAGTATGTCTAGTTAGATAGCTAGAAAAAAAGCTTTGAACGGTAATGTTCTATTCAAACAACTTTAAAGCTGCTCTTTGTTTTCTCATGTCTAATGACTGATATTTGGTCTTGTTGAAAAGTGATTACTACATTTCTGAGAAGTGAAATTTTATTTTTTGACTTTTAAAAATTATTTAATATTCAAGCATCTTGTACACTTGGGAGAATTTCTATAATTCACATGTAATTATTATATTTCATGTGTTCAGAAGGTCCATATAACATTGCTGTGAGCTTTCTTGGATATAGTGAAGATAAAAAAGATAGTATTTTAAACATAACTGTCTAAAAGATAATGATGCTATTTCACAGTACCTGTGAGATTTCAGAATGTGTTTTCATCCCATGCTGGAAGTGACCGAACAGTCCTCTGAAACCAAAGAAGTTTTCATTGGAAAAAACAATGATGCACCTCTGAAAAACATTTGAACACCTATGAAATAAGTTTTTACTGGATATTTTCTGATCAATAGTAGTCTTAAACTTCAAATTACATTTGTGTCAAAGAGAGTCACCTGAAGTATCTTGAATTGTTAATCTCTCAGTTCTATGTAGGGGTCATTGTCTGTAGCTGTTGGAGTTTTTGTCTGGTTCTGTTATATTGTGTGCAAATTATGCTGCCACCTCTCCTGTCAGAAAAATCCCCATGCTTGTCTTTTTGACTAGTGCAAATCAGGTAATTTTTCTCTTGATTGAAATTCCATGTGTGCCGTAGTAGTCTCTTGTGGGTTTCACAGGATACTGAAGTAATGGTTAGATGTCAACTAAATTGGCCTTTGCCCAGTATTACACCTCATATAAAGAAATGGGAGGAAAAGAAGTAGACAGTTTAGGTGGTGGTTTATGAAAACATCCTCTGTATTAGGAAATATTCCACAGAAAATACTGAACTAATTAATCTTTGAGTAGTGAAACATGGCGTTTCCCTTTCAGGAACTGCAAAGATAATGCAGTATCTAAGGAAGAAATGGTAACTCTTAGTAGTGACCTTCCTATGCTCCTCACATAATAAGGACAAGAGGGATGCATTCATAGTTATTGCTGTTTGTGGGGGAGCGAAAACATTAGGAAAGCTAATAATTTGTTCAGAAAGCAGAAACATTTTACAGTGTGTTGGATGGAGGAAAGAAGTGTAGACCTGCAAGGTTGATTTTTTTTTTTTTTTCTTTTTTTCAGCATGGTATGCAGTAGGACGTGGGTTCTCAGAAGACTGACTATATTAATATATGCAACTATTACTGTTACTATAGTAATAGGATAAATCTTGCTTTAAGTGGTAAACTGCTGCATGATTAAAAAGACACAGTTTATAATCATGCTTAGCTGGATGAACATGTTTTCTGCTTGATGGTCTTCAAGAAGGGAACTGGTTGAGGTTAAAGAGGTTTCAGAGTGTGAATGGATAATTAAGACAATTTGCCATCTGCCAAGCAGGAAAAAGAACAATCAAAATAGAATCATACACTCCAATGGGGTAGCATAGTAATAGCTGGCAGCAATTATACCTGTTGTCCCAGTGATTATTATTTCATTAGGCTCAAGACTAAAATAATTCTTTTGCTTTGTGTAGAGAGTGTGGCTTCTGAGTACAGCAGTCTCATGGTACATATGGACAGCTGCCATCCATTTATCACACACACAAAAAAGATGTTACACAGAAGAAAAAATGCAATTTTGTTAGTTCCTGGTGGAGTAGCTGGTCATTTTGTTTATGTAAAACTAAGCAGTTTTAAAAGCAATCATAACTGGTAACATATTTTAAATTGAGGTCAGCTTGATTAATATTCAGCCCTGATAGATTTGTAGTTTGACCCAGAACCATGAACAATATCCAAAATGTTAAATCAATGAGTACTTAAGGAATAGACTTTTACACCAGATATAAGGCAGACTCTACTGTGTATCATTAGCAGAGGCAGTTTTTTCTGTGTCACAATTTAAGTTTTAGATTTATTGAAGGTGGAAATTCAGAAAGAGACTACAGAGTGCAGACTCATACACGTTGAAACAAAGGGAAAATCTCTGAGAAATTTACTGAATTCAGTGCTTCTGAGAGATGGGTGGCTTTACAAATCAAACACAATCTGTAACCCCATTGCACCAGAAAATTACAGCAGCCATTGCTGAAAATAAACAACCACAATGAATCATCATCTCTCCAGGTGACAGACATGGGACAAGCTGCAGGTACACCTGAATATGGGTAGAAGGATAATAACTGCTGCTTATTCTCTTGCACACTCCCCCAGGTTGGAAGGCATCTCTTTCTCAGATGGAATAGCAGGAAAGGAAGTGGACATTAACTCTGGGCATTAGTTCCGGTGATGTGTTTAAATCGTCTCATGGTAAACTGTGAAAGGTATTGGCTTCTTGAGACACCATAACATAGTAGATTACATGGAAGGCATTGATCTGTTATGCCAGTTTAAAAAATTTTAAGTAGAAATAAACTTGTACTTTAACTGAATATATTATCTTTAGAAAATAATTCAGCAGATTATCCACAATTTTACCACCTGTATGTCTCTAATGTAAAAATTAATGACTGTGTCTTTTGACCATCTGTTTCACAAGTATTCTGGCAGGTGTGAATACCTGCTATCCAACACTAAAGGTGGGTTCTGGAAAATAAGCCTTTTTCCAGATAATTATCCTCCTATACACCTTAAGAAAAAGGTTGTTTGTGAAAGCTTAGAACCCTGTTTTTTATAGGTGTACAGGTAATGGAACAGTACTATCTAAATACTTATCAAGGCATCTACCATATAAATATTAAATATTGATAAAGATTCTAAAGGAACCATTAAAGTTAAACCTCCATTTCATACTTTGTTGTCATGGCTTCCAGATTCCATTACAAATTTTGTTGATACAACCTGCCTTTACTGGTCTTCAATAAGGGTATTTTAATGTTATATAAAAGGTCATGGACCATCTTCTGAACTGCAGAAACACAAAAATCTTTCTCCTTTCAAATAGTAAATAATCTCTTAGATAGCTTGGAAGTAGAAGGTACATTTAGACTCCTGATTTCTCAGATGTAGAATGTGTGTGTATATATTTGCTGGATAGAGGAGGGAGGTTGTCCATTTACTTGGAAAATGTCTGATGAAATTATGTGTTGAAACTTGTATCAATGTATGATTTAAGACTGTTAAATATTGTATTTTCAGAGGCGTTTTTAGGATTCGTATGCTTCTGGTCTCTTAAAGAAGATAGAATATTAAGAGGAAGACAAAGAAATAAAACCAATTGGAGCCAAGAGAGAACAACCGGTTTTGACCTGCTCTTTGAACCTATTAATCTTCCCTCCCTACAGATCAATTTCATTAGTAAATAATTTTCTTTCTTATGTGATATTGGAACGAGTTACCATTCAGAGGGATGTATCCAGTGAAAACTTCAAAGAATCGACTGTTCATTTTTGTGGGTCCTGTAAAGTGATATCTCATCTCCAAAATAACTGTATTAGAATATTAGAATCAGGAACTGCTCTTTCACACACATATATTAGGATGAAGTTATTTCAAATTTATCAGTGTAAAAATATTTGCCCATAAAATTAGTTTACTTATTTTTCCCATTCACACTTCTTATGTTGTATTTTCAGTATACTTATTATTTTGTCCCCTCTGCTGGCACTAAGTAATGTACATATTTCATGGCACAGAAGTGGTTTAATGTCAGTCTTTCAGGTGATTTGATCATTTATAACCAAACAGCTTTGCTTGTTTATAAAACTTTTCAAAAAGAAAAAGTAAAGATTCTACTTAAAAAAAAAAAAAAAAGTTTTATAGTCAGGTTTTTGGCACTGATTATGCTAGTCTGTTTTTTTTCCCTGCTTAAATTAACCTAAGGCTTTGTTCTTTTTCTTTTTTACATTTATTTCTGTTACATCATACATATTAATTACTATTGCTAATTAATGCAGATTTATTTTATTTTTTATTGTTTTATATCTCTTTTGCTTCAATGCTTATGAATAATAATTGCAGCCTGCTTTAATAGTTCTGCAATGCAAAAATGGAGTCCTGCACCATAACAAGTTTCAGATATCTTTCCCTCAGTCATTGGGTATGTGGGGGGAAATCTGTGGAACTAGTTGTAACTGGAGACAATAACTTTTTTATTATTATTATGAGGTAAATAGGTTTTTTTTTGCAGGAGAGCTGAGCACACACATGACCAATGTGATCAAGCAATGCCCGTTTATTACAACTAAGAAAGCCCTTTTATAATGTTCTCCCGCACACGTGAGTAACATGCAGTACAAGTCCTCAAGACTGGACAGTTAACTCAGCCCGCGCTTTAAACCTTCTTATGATTGGATAAAAGGTGCCACATCAGCCTTGCCAGGCTTCCTGCCTTGGGTAACTTCCTCTTCCGTCCCAACCCCTTCCGGGGGTTGTTTGTCTCGTCGAGTTTCTCCCCCCTCATTCAGGGTCACATCCTTATCACATTTTTGCTCGGCTGAGGCTCTTATCAGTCTTGTTCTCACGCAGGATCACTCACATGTTCGTTCTCTCACAGAAAGCCCTCTAGAATCCCAACATTTTTTCATTTATATTAACTGACAAGTCAATGAGAAGACACTGAAAACCTGTGAGGTTAGTCTTGCAGAGCATCTGGTAAGATGGGCTGGGTTTAGTTGGTTATAGGATGGGAAACGTTTGCCTGCCTCCAGGCCTGGGGCACTGCTGCAGCTCCCCTTCATGAAGTAATTTCATACAATGGTCTTCCAGTCATTACAGCTTTGCTGGCCTCTGATGATAACAGTCATATCCAGACAGATATTTAGCAATAGACACAGAGAAGTACTTCATAGTAGTTATGACTGCCTCTGATTTTTCTCTCTTTTTTTTTTTTTTTAAAATTCTTACATGACGTCTCACTTTTATCCAATTTATTTAGCTTGAACACTTTCAATGGATATTTTGTCTACTTAAGAAGTAGAACATCATTAGGAAAACCGAGCCAAATTCATTAAGAAATATCTGTCACTGTAGTAAATCAATATAAATATTTTTCAGTAATCCACAATGACCTGTGTTTTTTCTTTTGCAACACCTGGATTATCCATACGGTTTTTATATTACATTTGTGTATTAAAAATCACTTGTCAAATCCTTTGCAAAATTATATCTCCAAGGGATTTCTAACCTTTCACTTGTTTATAATAAAATAATTACTAAGTGGTCACTGCCTCAAGCTATAGACAAGGCATAAATCACATTGTGCACTTCTGCTCTCTAGAAATTGGGCACCATTCTTAGGACCAGCAAAATAATATTTGTACATATGAATTTAAACATTGTTTCCCGAAATGTGGGTTTGAGTGCAGAAAATTAGTTTGAGAAAAGTCAGTGTGAGGTCTTCTAGAAGAGGAAGGTAATTTTATGATACAAAATCTCTAAAATGTTGATTTTATCCACTCATACTCCCACACCTGCAAACACTAAGACATGTAAATCCAACTGGTGTAGACAGGCTCACTTGTGCACAACACATGACATGAGTTATTGGCTGTCAAGCCTTCACTGCACCTCCTGGTTTTCTCTTGATTGGTGATGAAAAACTGATTTTTATACAGAAATTACATACTCTCTAAGACAAAGCTTTTGCTAGTGTTATCCTTTTGTCTCAGAATTTCGCTTTTCTAATCTTCCACAGATTTTTATATCTATGCTGTCTACCATAGCTAGGGTAACAAAGGACAGTGTGTACACAGGGAACCTGCTCTCAGAGCTTGTCTCAGGGCTGTCAGCAGCCACCAAACACATGTATATGTTTATGTAAAAACTCTGTCAAGCATTTGTTACAGCTCTAGCCTGCTGTCATTGTTCTTCATTTCACTTTTTCTGATTCCTGCTCCCATTTCAGCTGTTTAATTCTCTTTTAGTCTTGCTGATAACTGGGCTAGATTTACCTTGTACAGATTTGCTATCATGGATCTGAATTCAGATAGTGCTCTTATCTGCTCACCTTAGAGTAGGTCTGCAAACTCTGTACCATCTAGACCCTGGCCTGAATTCTGGCTGGGTTCTTATCCTGTCTCACCATTCCCTTGCTTTCTCTGGTTTCTAGATTCAGCTCACATTGACTTAATTCTAGGTTTCAGTCTGAATCCTACTAAGTCCTGAAGGTTGCTTCCACTTCAATCGTAAGATAGTTATTATGTTCTGATCCTTCTTGCTTGGCCTGATTCAAAAAAGGAAATTAAGGAACTTTCCTGAGATGAGTGAAATAGAGGGAGCAAATACAATACTCAAAAAGCTCATACTTTCTTGAATTTAGCCTTTTAAAACTTCTCTGAATTAGCATGAATGTTGTTATCTTCTCTTAACAGATAAGAAATTGAGACACATAAATCAGTTTAGGAATTTGTGAAGATGTTAGGAACACAACTGATACCACATAGACACAACAAGACTCTGTCACCAGGAGGTCATTCCTCTCTGGAAATTAGATTAGTTGGAGTAATTTGGGCCTGCAATATTTCCTGTTTCTAAATATTGATGATGTAGTAAAGTTTGCTTTGACTATACCTTTATTCTTCAGTCTTCCCACTTATAATTTTGTCTGAAACACAGTCAGAGTGGGTTAGATGAACCCTTCTGTGGAAGAGTGACTCCCGTGATATAGCCTCTTTATACTTCTGTTTCTGTTACTAATCCTTTGTTTCTTGTGGCAACAATAAAAGGCTGATCAATAGAGAAAAGTGAGAAACCTAATTGTGATAAACTAATTGCATGGGTAGTGGGATGGGTATAGCAGAAAATGGAGAAACAGAAGGAAAGTAAATTATACATAAAATATACATAAATAAAAATACAAAACACTAGCAACTAAGAGTTACTGAAGAGGTAAACAAAGCTCAATTTTTCTGCCTTTAGTAAGAAATGTGATAGCTCCATGGGATGAGTATGCATGTAAATTGTAGGTTCTCAAGTATTACAGTAATATAAAATTGTAAACCAAAGAAAATCCTTCGTAGGTATAGCCTTAGTTTTCATGCAGCTCAGAAATTCTCCTGAATCTAATTTGACTTTTTTTCTCCCCTCATTTTGAAAGCATCCTTTTTCTAATGTAGACTGTTCTTTGACACATGGAAAAGCTCCTGTCTAAGTGTCTAAGCATAATTCAGTTTTGCCTTGGCTTATGCTTATCTTAACAATATCACAGTTGACAGTTTTTCTTTCTGTGATTTATACCTGCGTTTTAGGCTTTTTATTACACCATGGTGTGGGGTTGGTGACAGAGAGAGGCTAAATGAGTTTCACACAGCTTCTGTATCTGGAAGACTATTTTGTTTTCTGCTTTGTTGTTGTTGTTGTTGTTGTTGTTGTTGTTGTTGTTGTTGCTGCCAAGTCCCAGACTTCTTTATTTCTTTTTGTAGATAACAGAATGAACATCTCCAGCATCAGCACTATATTTCCTTCTGTCCCAGCCTATCAGCCTCTTCTCTTACCTTTCGTCAGACTCTTAACATTAGAGGAAAACTGATTGCTTATTTTACCATATCCAATTCAGTTATTTTCCATTTTGCATGTGCATTTGTAATTCTCTCACAGGAAAAATACTTAAATTTTCTTTTAAAATAAATAATACTAATTCAAAAATTATGTGAGACTAGACAGCCTCTGTGTGCTGTGTTTGAACAGATTACCATGATGAAGGAGAACATGTATAGTGATAGGTGGGTGCTGTAACATTTGTGTCCTAACCTTGCATGAGCACTTGCTACAGATGTGTGAAGAAGTCTGGTCTGCTTTTGGGTTTGTAGAAGAATTTGTAAACAGGTTTTCTCAGGAAACTACTGTGATACTTCAGGATCTTCACTAATGCATGTCCCTTAATTTTTCTATAGGCTTAAAGTCAGCTTTAATTTTCACAAAGTTCTTACTCTTTCCTGTGTGCTGCTTTCTTTTCATCTGCATATAGTTTTCTAACATTCCCTTAGGGTGGCAGACAGAGCTCTTGTTGGATGTATATCTGTTTTTGAAAAACTTCCTTGTGTGGAATTAGCACAATGATGAAATTAAGTATGTACTCAGGGTGCAACCCTGGGGCAAAAGCAAAACTGTTGGTGTTTTAGCCCACTCCTGTACCTTGGTTTGAAACCTAAAGATCATTTCAGTTACAGTTGAAATTGTTTAGTACTTATGATTCTCCAAGGAGTACTCTATAATCTCACCCTTGCTGTATATCTGTACCATGCCTGGATTCCAGAATAAGGGTGAGGAAAGGTATATATCCACTCTGGTAAGGGCTAACCCTGTCCAGAGTAAGTTGACCTTAACCATGCTACACAGCGACCGTTGGTCTTCTCTGAAACCCCACCCTGATGGACCAGAAACAAATAGGGAATTTAAGTTTGTCAGACTAGGTATGTCCCGTGTTTAGTCTAGCCTTTATAAAATTGTATTTGAGCAGTATGACACAGCCATTGTTTAAACAAATGAGGTTACACCATTTTACACCAGGTTAAAATATGGCAGAGTGTGCCAGGTCATCCCACAAGGCTGAGCTGTGACTGCGTTGTATTGTGCATAGTATGCTCACTTTTCTTGTATTTCCTATTGCAAAAGACTTTCACTTTGTGGGTATAGTCAGTGTAAATCTATTCATTCTAGTACTTAATCTGGTCAGAGACAATATATTTTGTAGGCAGTCTCTGTTAGAGCTTAATTCTTGTAATTATTTATAGTATAGCTCATTGCAGGCAGTGTGTGCAAGTCATGGTTAATCTGGTTACAGCTCTCAGTGCAGTCTATACAAATCACACATCACAACATTTTAATTACATTGTCACTCTGCATTGCATAGAGTTTGTGAAAATCTCAAGGTTATTTAACTCTTAGGTAATGATGGTAAAAACCTGTGTTTTTTATGCCTGGACACAAAAAATCCAGTCTCACCTAATGGGTTGGGAAATGTACTGATTTTCTTTCTTACACAGGCAAATTAAATAGGACATTATCATTAGAAAGCAGTGCTCCCAAACTGTGAATACAAATTTCATAGCTGCAAGGACCACAGGTCTGCATATCTAAAAATAATTTTGGAAATATATGCTTGTGAAGGCATTGTTGCCGACAAGCTTTTTTGTTGCTCTACAGTAGAGGCCAAAATCTAGAGGCTGAGTTGAAAGTCATGATCTAAGCCCTATGGTAGTGCTGCAAAGTACACAGAGGTCTCATTGTCCAGAAGGTTTATGGAAGATTTTGGATTTCTGCTTTGTGTGTAGGAATGACAAACGCATATGGATAACAGACAGCAATATGTGAAAGGTTTTGTAGTCTCAGGGTTGCTTGCAAAATCAGAGTGCAATTCTGACTACTCACAGGTCAGTGCACCAGTAGCAGCAGCCAGTTAGTTTTTACACAAACCCAAAGTGAAATGAAAGTGTTTCTAGCATATTGTTCTTTTAAAGTTTTTAGTTCAGGAAAGTAAACTTGTATGTAGTAGAACCAGAGTAGGTGTCTACAAGATAAAAGGCAATAAGATTTGAGTAACTTTGATAGAAAAATGTCCCTAAATTTCTGTTACCTGGTGCCTGTTTGGAACTGTACATTATATATCAAATAGGTAATATTTTTCAACTTAGTGAAACAAACTTAGGTTTTCCTTTCTGTTGAAACTTTATTGTTCTGAACACTGATTTTGTCTTCTAACAACTGACTGTCTGCTCTGCTGCTTAAGGATACCAATTAAACTCAGACACCAGAGTGAAAAGAGCAGGAGTATTTTACTAGTGATAACAGTGCAATACAGAAAACTTGCAGTAAGAAAAGGCAGAATAATGCACTTAAGCAGCAAACAGCAAAAAACAGGGTAATGCATTAAATCATTACTACACGAGAGAGAGAATGGAGATTAAGAAAAATACATCACCACTTGCATCTATTATCATCACCCAGCCCCGCAGTGTCTGGGCAGCCCCGGTTACAGCGAGGAAGGGGAAATCCTACGTGGGGTGTCCACCCATAGGTGAGGCATCCAAAGTCGCTGTGAGCCATTCCATCCTTATATCCCAGAGATCGACAGGCCAGAATAGCTGGCACCTTTGTTTTGAGCAGAAAATTTCTGGTTTCATTCTCCTGTTGGATTCCACCCAAAGCCTGGCCAGGGCTCGGGGGGGAAACCAAGGGAGTTTCTAACAAGGCCAAATACCTGGGTTCTCAGCCCTGAACAAGGCTAAACAGGGACGTTGGATACATTCTCTCCTCACTCTTCTATTTTGTCTAAGCTGCATCTGTCACTAGTGAGTTTACACACTTTGTTAATGATTACACACTAAACAGCTTCAGCTTGGGACCTGTTGTTCAGGCTTCAGTATTTCAATGCTTCAGCACTTTTTACATCAGAATAAGTGGTTTGTTATAACTTAGTACAATACCTACTAGCACAATGGTTTTCAGTTATAAAATATACAGGGTTCATCTATAGGTCAGCTCTAGCTTGGGCCTGTTGTCCAAGCCTTATCTCTTCACTGACACTTCAGTGAGATGTGCAGAGGGATCTGATCTTTTATACATTTGTAAAAAGAGAAATAAAGCAGCAGCTTTTTATATTTCATGTTTGTCCATAGAAAATGATGGTTTAATATGAGGGTATTCCATAAATTAACATTTATTTCCAAGTGTCATTTTTCTTGTCTGGAGTATGCAGTAGTGAAGTTCACCTCTCGGAAGCAAGCTCTGGATACACAAGGTAACATGTTGATAGTAGCTAAGGCCCATAAGCAAAGCAATTAAAACAACAAAAAGGCCTGCCTCTCAGCAGGAATGAAATTAGGCGCCAGTGCTTTCTGGTTCCATAAGAGGCTTGATGGCAATGGGTCTTTCACACACCACTGTGCTGGAGAGATGTGCTTTACAGACCTGAGCTTCAGCTTGGAAGAGTCAAGTCTCCTCCAGAGCGGCTGCTTATGGTCTCTTCACACATGTGAAAGTCCTTTGTTGGTCTCTTTGTTAAACGCATGTTTTGGCAACTTACAGGAGTGAATTGTATTTGCTGGAAAAATAAGCACACTTGTATTTCTGCCTTTCCCCTCCCTCTAACACAATCATTACTACAGTTTTGATCACTTTTTACTTCATTTCTAAATGAGATGATAGCATGCTTAGGGAAAGTAACTCTTCCTCATTGCATCTCTGTGTTTAATGACTACTCCAACAAAAAGAGCTTCTGTGTTGGTTTTCCATGATGCAAGCTCCCTCCTAATGCTGGTTTATAATAATATATCAAGGAGTCCTTGACCTGGATTTCAGTGTGTGCTTCGAGGTATTATCCTGTGCAGTATCTATAGAACCATCCCTGCCATGACTGTCCCAGATAACGCAGCAGCTATCAGAGGAAGCTCAGTAAACAGCCCTCACCCAGCCTCTCAGTGTTTTCACATCATTAGACTTGATATATTTCTTAAAACAAAAAGGGAAATTTCTGCACAATGCAGTTTTTGTTTAGTTTTGGTTTGGTTTGGTTTTTTATTTTGTAAAAGGTACTGTAAACAAGAACTCATGTTTTCAGTTACAATTACAGTGGAAAAAAATCTGTGAACAGTTCTTGTTTCACTATTTCTTCTTCTGAATTTATCTCTGAATCTTCAACATAAACAGACAAAAACATATAGAGGTTCATTCTAGAGCTTTAAGTAGTACTTGCAAGACAAAGCAGAGATATTTGAATGGATTAAGGGGATTATAGATCTCCTCATATGTCTCTGGTTCCAATTTCATGAAGAAAACACTACTGTGAATTTGGATCTGTCCCTAATGGCTTCAAGTGGTAGATGCTATGTGGCTGGAGAAGTAAGAAGCTATTGTAGCTACTGAGGCAAATGGACAACCAAGGGATGTAAGACAATAAAGTATGCTGGTGTTATGAGATTGTAGGTGTCTGTTTTAAATTTGCACATACAGCATCATGTAAGGACCCTTCTTCAAAATGAATGGTGACTGTATGAGTGCAGTGTCTATCAATCTGTTTGGTAGGGTTTTATCACATGGTTTGCTGTTAGTCAGGCAAAGGTAACTGCTTAGGCACCAGGGTAAAAGCATTCCCTTGTAAAAACAAAGTAACAAAATGCAGTTTTTCAAAAGAAAATAGTGCTACTTTGCAGCTTGGCTGGCACATCACATTTTCCTACACTCACTTTTTTTTTTTTTTTTTTTTTTCCCCCTTTCTATTTTAAATATTCCTGAATACAAATACTGAAGAGTGATTAATGAAGAAAACCTAAATTTAGGATATGCATAACATCACAGAAACTTGAGCCTTTAATGCTCATCTGCTATATCAGAGAGATGCATAATATTTTTTTTTTTTTTAATCATAGAACATCTGTTACTATTTCCCATAATGTTGATTGAAAGAACTGAGAGGTATATGCTATTTGTACCTGAGATTCATATTTCTACAAGTACGGACACCAGTTCTGTGATAATTGCTTAACGTTCTGTTCACGTTCAGATCCTTTGTTTGTGTGACTTCCAGAATGGTCATATTCTTTTCTGAAGGATGCTTCGTGGAAGCACAAAATTCCTTTATATAGTGGAGCACTCCCTGAACAAACACTCATTCAATGGATGGCCTTTTTTATGAAATATTGGCATTTATATTACTGTATGGATTGAACCTCAAAACATAGACTGAAAGAATACTGTTTTCACACTGTATGAACACAGTAAAACGCATTTTTTTTCCCCATAAAGCCTACAAATATAGCATAAAAGGTAGCAGACAGGATATCAACAAGAGGAGTGAAAGGAGTGAGAACGTATTGATCAGCATGAGTGATCTCAGCACTTCAAAAGCTATGTTAGCTTTTTCTCAGCTGTCATAAGAAAGCAGTCTACTAAGAGGAGATACAAAAACTGATGGTGAGTCATTCAGTCTATATTTATAGGGAGTTTCTCTTAAACCACAGGAAATTCATGACAAAGCATGTAGGGATTTGTAATAAGTGATCAGTAAGGCTAATGTCATGGTCTGATTTATAAAAAAAAACAAACCCTAACATAGAGAATGAGGATTGAGTAGGAAGCAGGGACACCTTGTGTCTGAGAGTCTTTGTCCTCAGAGTGGTATCACTGAGGAAGATAGATATCAGGTACAGCTGCAGAAGGGTCTGCAGGCGAGGAGTCCACATCTGTAACCCTCATGGCACAGTGGGTAGGCAGCATGCACACGACCCTGTGAGCATGTGTGTCTGTGTGCGTGTCTGTGTGCATGGCTAGACTATTTCGGTTTTAGTCATGAAAGGATGGTAATAAACATCTACGAAGTTTAAAATTTTTAAGACATTTTGTAAAAGTTGTCTTATTGTGGGTTATCTGTTATATCACTGATACTGATTCTGTATGTATAGCTCACTTATTGCTGCTTAATTACATATTAATAATAAATCAATAACTAGCTTTAATCCTGACTTGTTTTAAAATGTGCACTGAGCAGTTTTACTCTGCATCAGATGTTAGCTAGAAATAATTTCCTGTGGGAAAAGCAAAACTTGAAAATTGAATGGAAGATGGTCTTGGCTAGCTCAAGAGGAAGATCTTGGGTGGTGACTGGGAAGAGCGTGCCTGGAAAAACTTAAAAGAAAAGGGAAGTTTGGAGTACTAAGAAGAGTTAAAGATTTGAGGAGGGGATGGTAAAAGAGACAAAGATGTACTTTGAGGACAGGAAGGGAGATCAGATTGAAAAGTAAAGGAGAATAATACTGAAGTAGATGAGAGATGTTTCAAAGAAATTCAGGGAACGTAATGGTACTTCAGGGGCAGGTGAATGGTTTATAAAATAAAAGTAGATCAATAGATTGTTTCTGTGAAATAATAGAGGGGAGAAATGTGGGATAAGGGGGGAGGAAGAAACGAGTCATGAAGATATTAAGCTTTTTTTTTTTTTTTTTTTAATTTTATATTTCTACCACTAGCCAGTGAGATTCTATTCAGAGAAAGATGCAGTAACAGGATATTTGAAAAAAAAAAAAAAAAAAACAACAAACAAACCACAAAACATTTTCAGATGGGAGTTGAGGCAAATAAAACTTTGCAATTCAAAATCCAAGATTTAGTTATACTGGAGAAGTGTTCTTATTTGGAAGATAGGCCAAAAAGAGGAGAAAATGTATTTAAAATCCAGAATGATGGGAGAAGTTTTGCAAACATAACGTTATTTTTTTAAAAAAGAGCTTCTTTATATCAAAATGTTTATTAAAATAAAAGACTGCTGTCCAAAACATTTGGGTATTTTTTTTTCCTGAACACATAACCATATACTTTTCAGATTCTTTTGTGGTTCAAAAAAGAAATCCAGTCTGTTTTATGAGCATCCTTCTCAGTTTATTGTCTCACATTTTTGTTTGTTCTTTTGTATATTTGACCTCTAAGAAACTATATCCTGTTTTTCTTATAAGTTTTAGCTGAATGACATATGTATGCCTTCTCTGTATAAGATATGATATCAAGTTAGAAATATATACATATATACATGGTTATTGTCAGCTGGGATTTATGATACAAAGTAAAGAAGGAAGTCTGGGAAACAACTGTTTATTCTGAATCCCACCTCTGACAATTCAGTTCTTCAACAAGAACAGAGATATCAGAGTTTATAAAGATGACTACTGTGGTTAATATAGTGCATACAATTTTTGAACAGTGACACTGGAGAAAACTAAACTAATGACTTCAGAGTGGCTTGAAGAGCCATGTGTCAAGGACACCCTGTATTCTGGGTGCTCTGAGAACTGCCTTCTCTCTTGTCGTATCAGGTCTTGCTTGTCAAATCTCCCATACCAAAATCCTTACAACTCTAGAAATCTCTGCAATTGATATTAATTTATTTACAGGTATTTTTCATGATCTATATTAATTTTTCATTATACGCATAAACTCTTATTGAAAACTGTGCCCACATTACATTTTACTATATAAACAAGTGTTAATAAAAAGGGAAATGGTTAAGTGGTGGAAGAAAGGAAGGAGAAATTAAACACAGCAGTTTTTCCCCAGCAAGTAATAGAAAAGATCTGTTCATCAGTTTGCATATTTGTGGTGTGAAAAAGGAGAATATTTGTTTTGTTCAAATGGTTGTTGCTTTATGTCTTGAGGTTCAAATGACAGAATAAATCTGTAGACTGAGGCAAACCTGTACAAACTGCAGAAAGTATCTGTGGGAAACACTGTAAAATGGAAGTATTTTGCCCAGTATTATTAGCAATCAAGAAACACTAAAAAAGAAAGTGGTTTATTTAGCTACTTTAATAATAACCATTATGAGAAGAACTGACTAGTACTTTGACTAGTAATGAAGAGTGCTGTAGTAGTAGCAGTGACTAAGTATTCTTGAAAGGCTGACAAGAACCGATGCATACTTGATACACTTCAGAATGGAAGTGTACTTGGCTTGTGTGGCAGGATTTTTGATAGCAGGGAAGGGGGCTCTATCCTGTGAGAAGCTTCTCAAAAGTTCCCTTGACTCCAAGTCAGAGCCCCCTCTGGCCAAGGCAATTAGTGATGATGGCTGTGCCTCTGCAATAATGTATTTAAGAAGGGCAACCTGAGAGGGTTGGAGGAGTTGTGAGGAGGTGTTATGAGAAGTACACCTGTGTGAGCACCAAAGTCAGTGGAAGGAAAGTGAAGGAAGGGTGGGAGGTATGCCAGAGCAGAGAGCCCTCCTGTATCCTGTGGTGAGACAGCAGGGCTTCCCTCCCTGACACACATGGAGATCACCAGTGGAGCACACATTCACCTGCAGCCTGTGGTGAACCCCCAGAGCCCTATGGGAAGAATAAGTCCCCGCTGTTGTAATTCAGCACAAGGAGGACTGCAACATGTAGAGGTGACCCATGCCAGAGCATCTTGAGAGGTATGCATCCCGCGGGGAGGGATCATGATGGAGAAAGTTTGTGGAGGACTGTCTCCCATGGGGGGGATGCCATGTAGATCAAGAGGAAGAATGCATAGGAGTGCTTCCCCCGGGCCCCCACCTCGGAGGCAGAAGTGGCAGGACTGACTGCACCTCCCATCTCCTGCCCCTGCATCACTGCGAGAGGAGGTAGAGATATCGGGAACAAAACATGAGCCTGGGAAGAGTGAGGGATGGGGGGAGGTGTTTTAAGATATTATGTTTCTCACTGTCCCATTCTGTTAAGTGTTGGTTTTGCTAGTGTTGGAATTAAAATTATGTTCTTCTTCCCCTAACAAGCTTGTCTTTTGCCTGTGACAATAATGGGTGAACTATGTCTCCCTGTTTTATCTCGATTCCTGAGACTTTTGATTTGTTTTTCTCCTTCCTAGTGCTGGGGGGAAAGGTTGAGTGAATTCCTGCATGGTGCTCAGTTGCCCTCTGGGCTCAAACCAGGACAGGAAGACAAAAATATTTTGGTGTAAGGAAAATTCTTTGATAGGCATTTAATGTATTATAACTTCCAAAATATTTTCATGTGGATATAAGAGAGGAATCTATCAAACATTGAGACTTTTACTGTCTAGTGTCAGTAAAAACACATCTCCGTTATCATGTTGTCTCTCTGAATGGAGTTCTAGAAAAACACTGTCATGTATGCATTCCATACATTCATACAAAATGTCTTTTTGTACACAAAATGTGTATTTACTGATAGAAATATGTGAAACTGCAAAAAAAACCCTACTTAAAGATTGTTCTAAATATATATTTTATTTATGAGAATAAGTTAAGGAATTTAAATGCTTTACAGAGTGGGTACAAAAGTATATAGAATGTTTTAAATTCCTATGTTTTTGGTGTTTAAATACCTAGGGGATACTTCTAAAATAAAAATGTAAAAATGCAGACACAAAACTAGAGACCACAGTGAGGTCCCAAGCTGTTGAAGTAGTTCTAAAATTGCATGGCCAGCTACTTTGAAAACAAAGCAAAAACAAAATTTGCTTTAATGCCACATACTGTCCTTTTCAACTTTTCCAAGGGAGAAGTCTATAGTTCATGATTTTCTGAAGAAATCTGTCTTGTCTGGTCTTGGAAACTTTCCTCCTGAGGCATTAAATGGAACATTACTGTGATGTCAGGGGTTCACTATTATAAAGGATGAATTAAGAGTTTGACAATAAGGATTTAGTGATTTTAGTAAGGCTGGAACGAAGTTAAGATTGAAAGTGCACTTTTATCAATCAGTACATATGGTGTGTTAAAACCTGATGGACTGACTGGCTCGAGGGAGTGTTATGCTGAAAGAAACAAAGTCTCTTTCACACTTAGTGCTTAGCCAACAAGTTAACTGGTTAGATCTACTGGTTATTACAGTCAACACTTACCAGGTGTAGGATTTTTTTGAAGCTATGTATTAGAGACAATTAGAGGATTCATCTTCAAAGTATTTGATCATGTTTTTGTCATGATAATAAAAAGATACACCCGAGTTTACATTTTCATCCTAAATTCTTTGAAACCCCCCTTATATCCTTCCCCAAATTATACACCATCTTGAAGTAACTTAACACAACATCTCTGATTTTAAAATAAAAGGTCCCACATAACATGAAGGTGGTAGTTGACGTATGGTAGTCACCTCAGGACTACCATACAACTTTATAAATCTCAGATTCACACATTGCAAATGTTGAGCTGTGGGACTGGTAAATTTTATGACTGCACATTTTCAGCTCATGAATTCATAACTAGACATTTGCAACTTGCAAATCTCATTTAAGAACTGTGACCTTAATGTGTAAAGTCTTCATGTACTATAGCGACAGCAGAAATACTTAGTTGATTGTTGTGGAGTCTAGCCTATTGCATTTAGCTTTAAAAATCTTAGAACAGAGGGGAGCATTTTACAGCTGAAGTTTCAGTGCAGTTAGTTTATTTGTGTGGATTTTGTATGTAATAAGAATTCAGATTATATTTTTAAGGCAGAGATTTCTATCGAATGTAGGTTTAGATATAAGCATCAGTAAGTTTAGGCTTAGGTATAAGTAAACATCATAAACGGTTTGATTAAGTTAATATTTATCATGATTACCTGGTAGCTGTTGTTGACCCATAAAATATAAATTCCTATGTTCAGCTATTTAAAAATTAGGCCTAAAGATATGATAATAATCTGTTATTTGCATAAGGTTCATGAAGACCTCTTTATTTAATCAAGACTTAAATCAGGATTAAATTTTTTTTCTGTTGTTGCATTCGTATGTTACAGTTTCACGTATTCATGCAGAACTTCTCGTATTCCAATTGAGGGGAGATAGGTATGACACAATATCTAGAAACAGGCTACTTTGGCAGGATATATGAGTTACTATCAAAAGTAAAGAACTGAGACAAGCATCAGTTGTAAAGGACTTCCAATTTACCTTCTTAACCAAACAAGCAAAAAACCTCTGAATGAAACTGCTACCTCAAAGAAGTTCATAAACATAGATCAATTTCATGCGCAGACTTTTGCAGTTGTAAGAATCAAATCACGAATTCAAGATTTTGTCTGTCTTTGCCAAAGGATTTACTTTGTCCTTGAAAAAGTTTCCCTTTGCTGCCCAAAGCTGCACTAAGTCCAGGCTCTTCCTGAGTTTTGGCAATGCTGGACTGAAGGCTCTTCAGCCCCTGGATCTGAGCCAACACTGAATGCCTACCCATTTGGTTTCTACTGAGTATGATTTTTTCCTGTCCTTTGACATCCTGTGGAAAGCAGCTCTAGGAGATAGCAATGCCTTTTCAACCCATACTATTCTTAATTAACAAATAAAGGCAGGGGGAGAATGAAGGCATCTTCGTCTTTATGTTTTCCACAGTAGTGTAATGCATTTGAAGAAGAATGTTAAACGCTATGTCAAAGTCCTGTTTGGTAATTTGTCAGAGAGACTCTGAACTATGGGTTTTCAGATTAAGTAATAGATAAGCAAGGAAAGCTTGATAACCCCGAAACTCAAGACCTTTTATGTTTTTAAAATAGACTAGATCATAATGGAATTAGTTATAACCTGAAACTTCCCTAGTGTCTTGCACGAAGAAGACATTTTCCTGTGATTAAGTCTTCATCAAACCAATGCCAAAATTGTCTTTCAGGAAAAGAGCTCTCAAATGAAAATGTATGATCACTTTTATCAGTAGATGTATTTGCTTCTTATTCTTGCTTTTAATGGTTTAGTTTGACAGCATTTCAAATACATAACATTAATAAATAAAATATTGTGACAAAGTGTACATTTGTTAGGCACATAAACATGGTTTTATTTGGTTAGGATTTATGAGAGAAAACTTGAAAATGCTTAAGAAGTGTGTTAAAATGTTTTTGCTTTTGTTTGTACAACACACTCAATTATGGTTTGAAGGTAACTGCTGCCATTGTTGAGCGACACTTGAAATTCTTGGATATCTCTTTCATTTTCCTGGACAAAAGAGAAAAAAATATTGGCTGCATGCCAAGGTGAATTTCAATGATTTTTTAGATGGGTTGTTTACTGCTATAGATTTTCTGTGGCCAATATAATTCTTGGCATAAATTGAAGCAATTGTGCTGTATTGTACTCACCAACAGAGTTCCCTAAGTCTCTCAGTAGAAATTGGTTTTAGACATGAAAATAATCTTTGAATGAAGTGAATTCTGCTGAGACAATTAAAAACAAGAAAGAGTTTTGGTCAAGACTTCTGATTGTCTTTTCATATTAATACAGTATTGCTTACTTTTGAATGAGTTTGAGGTTGGTTTGTTTTTTTTTTTTAATTCCATATTTATAGATATAGTTTCTAAAACTTTGTTGCTATCTAACTCACTTAGAAGGCTGACTGAGAAATAAGCCTCTTAAAAGAAAACATTTTCTCTAGGCTACCCTAAAACATACTGAATAATTCATAGAAGCCATTGAAATAAACACAGTAAAGAATGAAGCAGTTAAACAAATACACTTCTCTGAGCTCTGACTTTATATATTTAACTATTTGTTCTATGTGCAAGATTTGATCAACAGTGAGACAGAGAAGTAATGCCAGGGGAAAAATATATGATTATTTTGTTATATGTTAATTTAAAATATACTAAACAATTAAGGACAGAACCTTTGAAAGGTCAGAGAAAATTTGAGAAGACTATCTTGTTGGCTGAAAGCATTTTAAGCAAATCACAGCATGGTTTTGATGGTCTTCCTCCCAGTGCTAGTTTTCAGGGACTTTTGTTGCATGCAGTTTGCTGTTGCCAAGCTTTGCAGACTGGTTAACCAGGACAGAATAGTGGCTGGGAAATGCGAGGAGCAAATGATAGATGTTCTGCGTCTGGGGATCACTACTTTCTCAATGATCTGTGGATGAAATGGTGGAGTCGTGGCTTTACCCAGCTGCCTTTTAGGAGTCTGACTGAGGCAAATAGGGTCCTATGAAAGTCTGCTTGAAAAGAAGGCTCTTTAACACTTCTATGTGAAGCACATACGCACATAATTCAGAATGAACGTCCATCCATCGGTGTGTCAGTTATAATAGAAGTTCTGACCATAAGGTTTGTTAAGCAGTTTCCAAGATGAAATAACTTACAGGCAACTTTGAAAAAAATCTGAATAGAAGCTAAACTCCTTTTGAGGTGTAAATATATTCTGTATTAGATTCAAGGGCAGTGATTATTGCATATAGTATTAGCTATGTATAATATGTTTCTTGACTTATTTGAGAAAAGGTGTGGTTCCCAACAGCTGTTTAGAGTAAGTCTTTAAGATTCCCGGTAACAACTCTATATTTGCTACAATAGGAAAAAAAAAATCATCTAAATAAAACTCAAGACCTTTCCTCCCACCCCCAGCCACAATCTAGTTCTATGAATTTTACTGTGAATACAAAAGATGTACAAGATTCCCAATTATTTTCTCATTCTCTTATTTTTTCCAGTTTTAAATTTTAGGGAAAAAAAACATAGTCAAACAAAAATCACCAACAAAAAGAGCCCTGCAATGTTTTATTTTGTTTCCATAGTAGATGAAGTTAAGCTGTTAGATTTTTTTTCAAAGTAAAAGGGAATACAAAATTCTCCTTGATGTGGTAATAATATCTTATTATCCTGTTTAAAAGTTAATTTTAGTGCCAGCATAGTTATCTTTATTAAATATTCAGTTACACTAAAGTCACCTCAGTATCTACTTTTTTTATTCACTGATTCTTTTTTTTTTTATTATTATTTACTGGTGCAATAATTTACTAGTGTAGTGCTATTAGGTAATTACATAGATAAATGTTTAATATATACATGCTTTCCATCTTGATTTGTGTTACATGGTGTTTTTAATAAAATAATGTTCATGAGATGAGACATATCTCTGCGAAAAAAGCAAGCCTTAATACTTAAGTAAACCTGAGATTTAAACCAAATCATCTTCGAAGTAAAAAAAAGTGCAAAATATTTAAGATGGTGTCACAGGTAGGGATGCTTTCAATTTTCATAGTTTTTTCTCTAAACACTGGAAATCATCTGTAGTTATTCTGCAGTAAGCATCCCTTTATGTAAAATACTGAAAATATGCCATGCTGACATACGTTATAAAAGTAATTAAAATAGCCCAACTAATTATATATATATATATATATATATATATATATATATATTTTAAATTTCAATGTTCAGAACTCACAATTAGAGCAACAACAAACTAGGCAAAATTCGCAGTGTATTGATGATTTAAACATGCACACCATAACATAATTTTCAAATTCCTTTATTCAACTAGAGACAGAACATGTGCTACTTTTAAAAAAGAGCAGTTTTCCCGTGCAAGACCTGCAGCTAAAACACATACCTATTTTATTGCTCTGGCTTAGATGTTTATAGTGTTCAGAGTTTTCTATTGTGAGCACAACCACTCAGTACAAGTGGAGATGAGATCATCGATTCCTTGCCACTCTCTTAGCTTGCAACAAAATAAAATAAATAAAATATTCAAAGATGAAAGTACCTGAGTGGAAACGGATGCACCAGAGCACAGTCCTTACCTGACCACACATAGAGGTGGACCTTATAGGAAATGGGTCAGTTTGGCAGAATACAAACCAGTCAGATTTGCACATTTAACTATGAGTGTGTAGTTTCTGATCCATCTGATGTGAAAAGAAAGCCTGAAGCCAGATATAGGTGCAGTGATGAACCTCACCTGCTCTTGATATCCCTGGAAATGTTTCCTCTCTCATATGTTCCTACATTTTCAGACACTTAGGATTTTTACAAGTATTATTCTGTGATATGATTCTATGATATGATATTGTAAATATGGACAAATGGCAAAATCAGTCTTTCATATAGGAGGCTCAATTGTCCTTGAAAGCATGAAGACTGGGAGTGGTGACCAAAGTAAAAGACAGAGCAAAGAGATTAGACCAAGAGTTTTCCAGATAATGTGGGAATAATTTCCAAAGTGTCACTATGACTTTCCGTGGTGATCAAAATCTTCCACTGGCTGAAAACTTTTATTAGGAGTACTAAAGAGAGATGATCCATAAGAATATTTTAATGTACTGCTTCTGTATAATTTCTTCTTTCATTTCCATTGGGAAAAATTTCTATTTCATTATAAGAGTTCATAGTCTTAGTTTTACCGCTTGTTGGCTGCATCATAGGCTATCTGGGAATATTGTTGGCAAATCACAGAGTTTAGGAGTGGTGAACAGCTTCCAGAGCACATTTAGTGTAGCTTTGAGTGTTACTTCTTGAGCTTCATGATTACAATGTACACAGAATATCCCAACCTGGTCCAGTTTTACTGCATTTCTTCTTCCTGGAATTTCTCTGTTGTCTCCAAATGTTGGACTGGAAGAGCCTATTTTATAGTATTTGATTTTCAGGCTTTATGCCTACAAATCCACTGCAGAGAAGGTTTTACATAACTACACCCAGAGGTCCCCAACATTGTGCTTTGATCTTTTCTAAATACAGCTATTAAGCAGTATAATTATTTTATTTTTTTTTTTTTTTTCTCTCCATTGACTGAACATGTGATTTAAATAAAAGCACCAGAAACAGACAATACCATAGGTTCCACAACAAGGTTCATTGTCATTTAGACTTCCAGGCTTTAATGTTTCTAATTAAAATCCTTCTGTTATTTTATTAGTACAAATTAAGTATTTGTTAGAGTTGTTATCTAAAGATAAATAACTTACTGAAAAATGTTAGTTCAGAAAGACATTAAAGAATATAAAAAAAATATATTTTAAATTATTGTCTTTTAGATCTTAACACAACCCTTGAAATGACAATAGATAACATTCATTTATTTGCTTAGCATGTAATTGATGGTTTTTTGTTTACAGGTGCCATTTCTGGCTTGCATCTTTGTCACTGAATGAATATTTTTCATGGCAACCTGTGTTATAAGAAATCATAATTTTAAAATATTCTTTATGGCATAATTTTAAATTTGTTAATGAATAACACATTATATAGCCTCTGCCATTTTTGTCCTTCAAGAATTATACTATGTCAAATGCTTCTGTAACTCTTGAAAATTATAGCTCCTTTATTTTAAGACAGGTTTTTTTTCAAATAATGAATGTAATTTTCTGAAAACAGCACACAAAAAAACTCAATAAAAGAAATTCAATGTCTGCAATGACACCCGAATGCTGGTTTTATTTGTCAAGGTTATTCTGACTACTCTTACAATGAAAATTGGGATTAAGAGAAGTATTTCCAGAGAGATTACTTTAATCTGGTTTATATCAACTATTGTTCTTGTGGTTTAGACAATTACCTGAGTAAGTGTATTTAAATATCTCATTGGCATCCTTTTTGGTTTTGTGGCCTGAAATTTTCCAAAGGAGGTGCCACATCAAAAATCCAATATAAATTTTCTTCTAAATGCATCTAAGACTTTTTGTGGTGGAAAAACACTTATTTGTTAATTGTTCAGCATCTAAAGTTCCCTTTTTTAGATTCTCTAGATCAGATGACTGAAATTGTCATATATTGCGAGTGTCTGAAAATAGCTACTTGAGAGTAAGAACTCTGTCAGGCATATGGTCTGTAACCCACCCCTGCCCTCATGTTATCCTGCTTTCTAGTCAGTTTAGCTCTTGTACCTGACTCCAAGTAGATAAACAGTGTAGGGTGGGGGATCGTTTTTTTGTATACAAACAGTTTCTCCACCTATTTTTAGAAAACAACATCTCAAAATATTCAGATGGTCAGATGAACTCTTGATCCTTTAAAAGACCTTTCCTGTTGTGTATATATAAACTAGTACTGAAAGCATACAGTAACTATAGTTAGAAAGAAATGGATCCTTATCTCTCCCTTTGTAACATGGGTTATACATTTACCTTAGATTTGTCAAGACTTCACTGGTTTTACTGTTGCATTTTCAATGTGGTGAATTTGAAATAGCTGAACTGAGTAGAACAGTATTTGAAACTCTGAAGCAATGTTTTGGGGTTATAATGAGATTAATGAAAATGTTCCCACTTTAGAAATTTGATTGCACAAACCTCTAGATTTTGAGATAATTTAACGATTTTTTTTTTTTTTTTATTGCCACGACCATTTTTTTTTTAACCCTTACTGCTATATATTAATTATTTGAATCTAAATGCTTTATACTAGCAGGAAATCAGAGCATATTTTTATTGTGCAGTTCTCAGCAGAGCCACCTACCTGCCCTAGCTCATGTTTCCCTCTGGTGCCTCAGTCTTATGCAGTCTCTGAAGACTGGGAATCCTTAAGTGTTGAAGTTCTGGCATTCAGGTGGAGGAACTGATGACATATATAGAGAGGGGTTGTTATACATTTTGGAGGGTGCATAGCTACTTTTGTTATGTTACGGCAACATGGATAACAACATTTGCCATATATAGATTGCATTTCTGAAAAATATTCCTTTGATGTAAATCATGGACCTTAGTTTGAGCCAAAGATGGATATATCCTGCACATGTAACTGACTTTCTGGAAATTTCTGGAAAATATTCTGGCAGTAAGTAGAGAATTATAAGTTTTCCATTGAACACTAGAAATAATCTGAATAATTTTGTTTATTGGGCATATAATGCCCAAATTGTATAAGAATCTGGGTAGAAGCTGGCACAAAATTGCTTCCGGGGAAGAAAAACATGACTGAGGTCTCTTGCATGGTGATAAAAACGGGCTTTCATCAGACTGAAGGAGAGAAGTTAAATAACATATAGAATAGAGGAGGATTTCAGAAAAATACAGGTCTACAGAAAGGGAAAAAAACCCCACATAACCAGAACCACAATAAATTACTATCTACCCAAAAAAATGAAAATTTTCAAGATTATGAGATTTTTCTACTCTGTTTAGTTTGAAAAAAAGCAAGAGACTAGATGTCCAGGTATTGAGTACTTTGTCAATTATTTGATTTTTTTTTTTTTTTTATTTACAACAAAAACAATTGAGAAGCGTGAAAGAGTAGTTGAAACTCCAACAATGAAGTTAGACACAAGAACATCAAAACACTATGATGCTTGACCAGAAACTGACATTTTTATGTTTTCTGAGACTAATTTGGTTTCAGTAACTCTTCATTGATTTCTGTGGGTTTTTTCTTATAATGCTTCCTCCTGTCCTTTGGATTTTGCTTTGTTTTTTGACTTCACTCAGTTGCTTTTAAATGCTCTTTCTTGAAGCAGAAATACTTTAGGAAATGCAATGAAATTACACTTTGGTTTTCAAATCGTATTAATCTTTTCCTCCCTTTTAGACATTGAGGGAGGCTTGCTAATGCATACTCATTGAATGTGATTAACCTGTAAAACAGTATTGGGATCAAAGTTTTCTGAATCAAATAGTTTGGTTTTGGGTTTAGGATTTTTTTAATTCTGCTCACATCTATTCATTTGATGAAAGTTCAAAATCAGCAATGTTTTAACATTTCAGTTTTCATATGGAACATTTCATCCAGTGATCTTTATAAATATTAATTTCTCAAACAGCTCGAAATTCATATGAAATATGCATTATGCTACCCAGATGCTGCTGGTTTTATGGACTTATGTCATAAAAATCTAGTAAAGAGCATCCTCATGGAAACAGACATGAGACAGATTAGCAGGGCATTATGCAGTTGTTAGGAAGGAAAGAGTTATCTAAGAAAGGAAAAGATTTTTGTTCCAGTATCTACTGTATATATCCAAAATCTTTATTTCCTGTGTGGGAATACAAGATGGGAAATGATTTCTAGCACATTTGTAACCATTACAGGAAAGGAACAGTCACATTCTAATTGTAAACCTAGTGCTGGCCAGATCACCTGTCAGAATAGGATGTAGAACGGAAAGTCCGTATTAAAAAATCATTAATGTCAAGACATGTATAAATTAAAGCACAGTAGGGTATAACACTCTTCCCAGAGTCTTGCAGCAAGCCAGTGATAAGAATAGGGCATTAGACAGCAAAGGACTTCTACAAAGGCATGCTTTTGTTATCCAGAATCTCAGAAAATGCAAAAATAGCCACAGGTTTCCTCATTCTTTTGTCTCTGTCCCTAAATCTTCTAATGACAAATGTGTCTACCAGGCTTTCAAAGCAAAGCTAATGCAAATCAGTGTTTTGAAGAAAATCTAATAACCGGAGGTGTCAATTATTTTATTAAAACTGTAAAATATGGGTTGCTGTTAGTATATGTTGTTAAAAGAGTGCAAAGCCTGGGAGGTATTTTTGTTTCCTTTCTTGTTGTTTTATAGACCTAGAAGTTGTGCAGCTGTCCAATTGTTCTATTAATAATGATTTGACAACAGCAACAGGAAATGCTGCTAGTACAGTTGCATTAGTATAATAATGTGGGTTACACAATTTACATAGTAAAAGTCCTTCAGATGCACTAGTAAAAGGTGTACTGATGACTCTGACGTTCATCTCCTGGAAGATCTGGACTCTAGTGCCTGATCTAACTGCATGTGTGCACAAATAATTGATAAGAAAGTCTAAATCCCATGTTTAAGTACTGTTAGATGGGGGACTCTCAAAAGTTAGAGAATTCACATTTGGAGATCCTACTAGACCCTTAATTCAAACCAACAAGAAGTGTGGGGCCTTCACTGTTGCTGCAAAATAGACCTGAAACTGTCAGCTTCATATTGTCAAAAAAATCATTAACGTATCTGATTCATATCCTTATTAGTTATAGAAACCTAAAGAAATATACAGATTCTAGAAAATGAGTTCTAAAGATGTAGCCAAAAATTGGAATTTTAACTTTGAGCAGTACTATAATAATTATTTGCATTGATAAATGTACTGATCTGACCCAAAGTCAATCTGATTCCACCAAAGATAAGGATGGGGTCTGTCTGACAGCAGTTTTCAGCCCAATGCAGTTGATAATTTTCCTAACGAGTTAATAGTGACTTCAGAATCCCACAGCAGGAAAGTAATCAACATCAGGAGAAACAAAAAAACCCTGTGTTTGGATTGTTTTTCTTCCTTTTCCCAGCCAGCACTCTTCTAGGACACAATGTTTTCTTTGGAATTAAATCCATATGCTATTATATATGGCAGTACTAGGAGGAATGAACTCTTATGAAGCAGGTGTGAAAATTAACCTGGTTCTTCTGACTTCAAATGACCATCTGTTACTTCAGTAAATGTAAAAAATTTTCTAAGAATCCTCTGCAGGGCATTCATAGAGGGACACTAACATATATTTTTGCATGCAAATTCTTCACACTTTTTCTAATTAAAAGAAAGAAAACAAATAATAATTAAAATGAAATGCCAATAAAATGAAACTATTATATTCTTATATTTAGTTACCTATTTTCATCTTTCTGTTTTACGTGAGCATACAGACAGGCTCATTCTGTTGTTTACATCAATAAAATTTGGCTTCTTAAAAGAGATGAGAGCTGTGTTTATCTGCTTGCTTCCTAATTATTCTTTATTATCAAAATGCTTCACTTTTAATAACTTACTCTCCTTTGTAATTAGATTATCTCTTGGATTACACTGGAATTTTCCTTTGAGGATTTATTTTTATTTAATTTCCTTGTCTAATTAAAGATGTCTCTGTTGTATTACACAACTCCGGTCTTTACTGGGGGTACCTGGTGTCTGGGATGTGGGAATGGTAAGAGATGAGGGAGTTTTGGTCTTTAATTTCCAATTCCAACACATTAATTTTATTTAATGCTTATTATCACACCAGAAATATATCCCTGTGTATTTATATAAACCAATATTTTTATTATTGATGATCTGTGTCTTACAAACAGAAAGGCAGTAAATGGGAAGTTATTTTTTGAGAAGCAAATAAAGGCAGTGATTTGTCGTTGTAAATCCAACAGAGAACTACATTTTCCACAAACATATGGCAGTCAGAGCTCATACCTGAAAAATGAAAAAATGTGTAATTTAATGTGCTGGATAAAAACAATACTAATTTATTGGGCTCTTTTGTGTAAATTTAAGAAATTAGTTCTGGTTGGTTAATTCAAAGAAATTTTCAGGCCACTTTCAACTAAATGAAAGGAATGGTATGTAGTGGTTGATTTTCATAGAACTCATTAGCAGCATTCATCTAAAACTATGATTTTAAATTGTGAGTCCAGTATTTGCTTAATTGAATACTTTTGGATGAACAAATGGGGAAACATTTTTGAAAGGAAATTGTTAGTTGAAATAATTATTACTAAGATGAAATGACCTTAAATTGGTGGGGCTTTTGGTGTATACCTGGCTTTGCATAATTATTTATTTATTTAAATGTGGCATCTGTTACCAGAAACAGTATGCTGATGTGGTAATAAGGAACACTAATTTTAGAGATTTGTGCAAAGTGAGATGGTGGGAATTTTTTGTAACTCAGTTAGGAAATGTTAACATCCCAGTTACTGTTTTATATGTATTCTCAGCACAGACTAGAGAATTACATTTCACTACCATTGTTTCCTTAATATTAAAGTATATTGCTATGACAGTACCAAAAAAACTCCACCCAAAGCAAACCCAAGTATAAACTATACAGGGAAAAAAAAAAAAAAAAAAAAAAGTTATTGCCTGAGATGGGTCAATTAAGTGTTTGTCATAAATACAAACGAAACAAGGAAAGTAGCCCCCCACCCCAATATCATTATGCAAAGCCCCAGAAACTCAGGAGTATTTATCATTCTAGAAAGAATCTGCACTACAGCATATTCAGTTGGAAGTATTTTAGAGATATTACCAAGCATTACCGCTATGAAATCTAAATATTAATTACCAGAACTGTTAATCTTGTTTCACATGTTCACAGCTTTCACAGTCATGTGAGACATGTCCAGATCAAAATGAGTGAAGGTTTTATTTGCATTCACATGGTCAAAAGACTTCTGAGGATGTGAAACAAAATAAACCCAAGGATTTTCTTACTGGACTAATAAGATTTATGAAATCTACCAAACTTGAAAGTTTTCATTCAATTTCTGCTGAATCCAGAGATGTATATGTACCATTATCATTAATCTTGAAAACCATAGGTTATTTTACCTTTTTTTTTTTTATTTTCTCCAAGATATGCAACATTAATGATGAGAGAGATGAGATGAAATAGCTGCCAAGAAAGACCTCGTTCTAGGTGAAGTAATAGTTTAAACATGACTGTTCACAGAGGGGGGGGAAAAAAAAAAAAAGGTGAAATTTCAGTTTCATCCATGAATATAATTGAGTACAGTGTAGAGTTTGTTGTTGTTGTTGTTGTGTTTGTTTTGGTTATGTTTTTTTTAATAAGATGGAAGACTACACCTTTTCTTTATTCAGATATTATGTGTTTCATCATTCATGGCTCCAATTCCACAATTACACAAAAGTATATGCAAAAAAAAAAAAAAAAAAAAAAAAGATTTATTTATAACTTTTGTGCCACTTAGACACTAATACTTCTCATGTCTGCAGATTCTTTTAGTAATGGTATATTTGATTTCTAGAAGAGTCTTAATTTCTCTATCTTTTATCTGTAACACCTCCTATATAGCTTGAGACATCTGTGACTAGTCATATTAATCACTGCTATTCCAGAGAAAGTGTTGGAATTTTTTTAAGATTGTGAAGAAAAAGAAGATTTATCTATGTTAAAATATCTAGGAGATACTGCTACTTAATTATTTTTCTTAACATTGCATAGAAAGAACAATTATGAAATAGAAAAAACCTTACCTTTTTGTGTGTGTGTGTGTTATTGATTCTATTTTAGACATATTAGACACCAATTTAATTTTATTCCCGTATCCAAATTTCCGTCGATGAGATGATCACCATTTTTTTTCCCTGTAATGAATTGTGTGGAATACTTTAAATTCTTTACAGTTTATTTTGTTAAATACAAAGTAGTCTCATGTGCTTGACTTGCAGCAGAGATGAGGGCTCAGGGTGATGAGGACAAGCCTAGCACCTCTGGCTCAGGAAATGTGATACTTGCAAGTTGTTGCTCACTGGAGGAAAAATTCTCTTCCCCTGCTGTCTGCCATAGTCATCTCCCAGAAATGGGATACTAGACATGATGCATCATTGTCTGAGCCAGTAGCATCATCCCTACTCATATACACAATATAAGTAACAGTTGAATTTTTATAGCATTGTCTTACGACAATTTTGTGTATAATGATACGAAGTGTTCAAACCAATGCAATGAATACTCAAATGTAGTATGAAAGAGGTATAAAATTTGGTATCTGATCTTTCTGCTTTAATCAGTGGACCCAGGTAATCTTGTTTCAATCTGTATGGTGAAGGTGTACGTCTAGAACATTTACAGAGATGGATCCTCAGGTTTTTTGTGGAGAGAAGCAGTGGGAGAAACTCCCATCTCAATAGCAAACTTGACCTACCTTGTTATTTTGCTAGAAGTGAGGTTACCATATGGGTGAGGATCTCAGTGGTGTCACAGAAACATGTGGTAATCTTTTAAAGTTGCATCTTGTTAAAATGGATTTGTTTATCCATTAGTGTTCGCATCAAATACAGCATCTGCCCCCAAATCTGTGCCACTACTTTTATCTGTGTTTTACACTGTCTGCAGACCTACGGGTTCTTAAGGTAAGTTTGTGCCCCATGTATAGAAGCCATCTGGTTCTCATTTAAGTTTCTTCTCTGCAGAACATAGCCTAATTTTAGTGATTAGATCTTGCAGAAGTCATTCTACTTGACACTTTTGCAAGCTTTTATTAACCCCTCCCTTGAGCAGGGGGATTGGACGAGAAGACCTCCAGAGGTACTTTCCAGCCTCAGCCATTCTTTGAGTCTGTAAAAGAACAAGAAAGAACATGTGGCATGCAAGGATTTTTCTATTGTTCCACTGAATAATCAATCACACATATGACCTCAATCTGCACAAAATGAGTAGTCTGTGTAAATCCCAAAGTCATGTTCAGGTCTTTTGATCTTCAGTGATATTGTTTGTTCCAGCCTAAAGCATTGTGGCTTAGATGCAGCTTCCTAGAAAAGGTGATTTTGTACAACGCAGAATGGGTTGCAGCACTTCTCTATTTTTGTTAATAATCTAAACATATTAAACTCAGTGGGGTTGATGAAAGAATGTTAATTAAAGTTTGCACCTTTTGCGACATAGCACACATTTCCTGTACACAGTGATGACAGGGACATGAAGATCTGAAACAATGGACAAAGATTACTAATATTTATTTCTGAAGGAAGTAAGTACATGTTTCTGAGGATTACTGGACAGAAACACTGTTTCTTAACAAAGAGTGGTGATAGAAAATTATATAGGGACTGGAAATATAATACCAACGTTTTCTGATTAAAAACCCTAATTAAAACCCCTAATATATCTCTACATACACTTCTGGATGAGACTTTACAAAATATTGAATACAGATTAAAATCTTAGTAAGAACAGTTCTAATAATTTTTAATTCTCCTTCTCAACTGGAAGATGACTTTTCTTCTGCTTTTTTTTCTGGATCTTTCTAAACTCATATCCATTCCCATCTTTCAGCTATATCCTTACAGTTGTCTCACTGCTTCCAGAAAATGAGCAAAACAATTTCATCACCTATCATATTAGATGCTTTCCTTTTTTCTTTGTGTTCATGGTAGACAGCTTTACTCTCAATCATGTCTTTCTTTTCCTGCATTTATGTATCTCCACTTTTTCTCATTTCTTCTACAGTTCTGAAATATCTTCTTACAAAATATATGACCATTCTATTTCTCAAGAGCTACCGTAACATTTTCCTTTTGACTCTGACTTCCAGTAGCTAAAAGCATTTTCCTTGTTCCTGTACATAGCCCAAACAAGGAGAAGGAAAATGCCATGTACATAAAGTACTGTTAAATGCACCTGTAATACAGACAACAATGACAAGAACACATGACCATTGCTCAGGTGTGGAAGGGCTGTTTTTCTACCTATTAAGTTTGTAATGTAGCCTGGAGCGCTCAGTGTTCTCAAGGCAACTTCAGAGAGTAATATGGTTTAAGTGAAGCACTTTACTAATCTACCTAGCTCAACTTTTAGTTTAAACTGCCCAGCTGCAATAGCAGCTACTCCTGAGAACTTATGTCTGACTAATGATATCTTTAAGAAAGAAAGCTTGTCTGCATTTGAAAAGTTCAGGAAATCTAATGTCCACCACTTTTTCTTGGTAACTTGTTCAAGTAGATTTTATAGAATGTATTTTACTTATATTTGTTTATCAAAAGGAAGAGTGAGACATGATTGTGTCCTAGTGAAACAGCTGAATCACAAAAATGTGATAGCAAAGTGCTTTTCTTTTCAGGGAATACACTGTATTGTCTATGCTGTAATTTCCTGTTCAAACTTACCTGTTTGTGGTGCTCTGCACTAGCATGCATCCACAGAACTGAGAGATGTGTGAATACACACTGGTGCCTGTCCCAGTCTGATACTGGGGAGGGTTCTTAAATGATCCCAGGAGTGAAATTAAGACAGAAACGAGGTCAGATACCTTAAAGCCTTGTAAACTTTATTTTCTGTAAAAACTGGTAATAGCAATAGGACAGAGAGAAAAAGAAAGGGAAAGTCAGAATCCCTAAGCAAGAAAGTGGTAGAGATGCAGCACGATTAATTACCACCACCATGAATCCAGTTATGTACCTTTGGCTCGGTCTTGGTGCAGGTGATGGTGCTCCAAGCTCTGCCAAAGTCCCAGCTCTGAGGAAGGATGACCAAAATCAAAAAGGATAACAAGAGTGATAACAAGAGAACAAGAGTCCAAAGAGAGTAGTACACGGTCCTTTTATTGCCCCAGTCCCAACGATTTCTCTGAAAAGTCCACCTGTTCCCACAGAGCTTATTGTAATACATGCCGCCCCGTGATCCTCCATGCATGCATGCCCAGGTGTTCACTGTGGTCATGCTGGGCGTTGACCTTCAGCATCTCCAGCCTCTGCACATCTTCCTCACCCTGATTTCCTCTCCACCTGGCTCATGTGCAGGTGCCGCTTGGTAGGCACTGACAAGGATGTTGTAGCTTTGAGTGGATGTTGTGGTTTTGTCAGAGACAATTTGTCTCCTTCAGAGCATACTCCTTCATGGAAACAGGATGTTGAGGCCAGGAAGTTGTAGTGGTGCAGCAGCAATGTTGAGACAAACACAGTCCAACACAGTCCTTTACAGGGCCACAGCTGTGACAACAAGGGAATCTGCCCAAGTCAGTTTTATCTACTCCACAGACCTGACTAATCTGGGTATGTGCCCAGTAATGCATCATACTACTTGTCCACTCTAATGCATTCTGCTATGTAATGCATGCTTAGCTGCTAAAAATATTTTAATTTCTGCCTGCAAAGGCATTTACACACTTAACAGCAAATAATCTGTAAATTTGTTGTTGTTAAAAGAAAAAAAACAGAGAGAGAGAATATTGAAAGACTGACATTTTGAAGTCTCTGACTGTAAGAAGTGTTTCCATCTCTCAGATAATTTATGTGACCATGCAATCCCTCATTGTCATTGTGATTTTAGGTATGTGCAGAACCCAATGGAATATAGCTCTTCCAGACTGACCCCAGAGAAGATGCAGAGGGAGGTAACATTATTTTACTTCTCACACAAAATCATGAAATGTCATCTGTAACACACAAATCTTGAAAGATTTGGCTAGTTAATGCAGCTGCAGCCACCAGTTAGCATGAGCACCACATGTTCTCCCATGATCTGCTATGGTGCTGGCTCCCTCTGCAATCTTATGACCTGTTCTGACAGCAAAAGGGTAATGCTGCTTGCTGGGGTTTGTTCCATCTGGAGACACCTCTACATTATTGCTCATTTATAGTATTTTCCCTGCCATATCACATGCTCTGTTGACTTATGCTAATTGCCATTTTCTCATCTTTTGCAGAAACTATACCTTAAAACAATGGGAGCAATGACAACGCTCATGAGTATTTGAAACATTAATTCAGCATTAAAGGCTACTCATTTTTTTCATATTAATATTTCAGTGAATTGGAAAATCTGATTAATGTAAAGAAGAAAGACTCTGGGCTAATATGAACCTGTCTAAGGTCATGCAGAGAGTCAGTAGTAGTTTCCGTCTTGTGCTCACTGGCAAGTACTATTTTTCAGAAAAAGAACAAGAACTGGTTTGTGTTTCAGTCAAGCAGTTTGTAAGTCTCAAAGTCTGCCCAAAGGGCAACCATCAGTTTAGAACAGATTAAAGTGCTTGCCACGGCAATAATTCAGTTTTGGGTATTTCTCTTTACTTATAGAAGTACTTCTGAAATTTTGTCCTACAACTATGCACCTAACTTTTGGCTGTCTGTCCCCTTGAATCTTCACTGGGGAGTTACAGAAAGCCATTGTGCTTGACTGAGGGAAAAATATATCTATGTGTAGTCTGACTATACAGATAAAGAGAGAAAGGGACTGTTTAAAACCCTGTCTCTTCAGAGAGCAGATGACCTCTATAGGTAGTTGTCATGGTTTAACCCTATCCAGCAACTAAGACCTAAACAGCTGCTTACTCACTTCCCCTCAGTGGGATGGGGGTCAAAACTGGAAGAATAAAAGTGAGAAAACTCATGGGTTGAGATAAAGACATTTTAATAAGTAAATCAAAAGATCCATGCGCAAGCAGAACAAAACAAGGAATTCATTCACCACTTCCCATTGGCAGTCAGGTGTTCAGCCATCTCCAGGAAAACGGACCCATCATATGTAAGGATCACTTGGGAAGACAACAGTCATCACTCCAAATTTCCCCCTCTTTCTTCTTCTTCTTCTTCCCCCAGCTTTATATGCTGAGGATGACATCATATAGTCAGGGATATGCCTTTGGTCAGTTGGGGTCAGCTGTCCCGGCTGTGTCCCCTCCCAGCTTCTTGTGCACCCCCAGCCTGCTTGCTGGTGGGGTGGGGTGAGGAGCAGAAAAGGCCTTGACTCTGTGTCAGCACCGCTCAGCAGGAACAAAAACATCCCTGTCTTATCAACACTGTTTTCAGCCCAAATCCAAAAGAACTCCATACTAGCTGTTATCAGGAAAATTTACTCTACCCCAGCCAAAACCAGTACAGCAGTCAAATGTAATTATCCCCCACATGGGGTCCACAGTCAGAATCTTCTACTGTGAACCAAGATTCAAAACAGAAAGAGGGAATTCCTCTTTTTGCTGAATAGTTTTCCTGGTACCCAGAAAGTGCTATCAGACAGCTGTCTTTTCATCCTCTCTTGTTAAAAAGAATTCATTTTTAATAGAGTAATGAAATCAAGATCAGGGCCGAAGTAAATGAACATCATCTGACTCCTCTAGAGATAAGAGACAAAAGTGCAACAGGTTTGAAAATCTGATTTTTAACTCAGGTGCCTGTATTTCATCTAAGTCACATATGTTATTTTTTAATCTGTGAATCAGGGATAATGGCACTACTAACCTTGTAGAAGAACTGTGTAATAAAATCATTAACCATTATGAAATACTCAAATGTAATGAAAAGCCATAAGTGTTCCAAAGGTATTTGGGTGAAAGGTTGGAGTTTTGAGTTTTCATTTTGTTACTAGGAGCATTTAATATTTCCTCTGGAATTTTAGGCCTGTCAGTTAAATTACTCAGGGCTTCAGTATTTCTATTTCAAAAAGGAAATTCTTGTTGTCTATTCAGAGCCATAGTAATGGTTTTTTATGTTTTGAAAATTGTATTTAAAACTTTAAATGGAAAATAATACTAATAAATACATTACTTATATATATATATCTTCAAAGTAGATACGTATATACTGGTGTTTCAAAGAAATCAAGCTACTGGATGAATATGCACAGAACACCCAGTGCTGTAGAAAACAGGATGGACCAAAGCACCTGTCATGGAAATAAAGTTCCCTGCAGTTGCAGAAACGTGTAAACCTGAAAGTACAGGTTTGGAGTATTGTTAAGGCAATGCTTTGATGCAAATAAGGATTTCATTTAAATACTCTCATTTCACTTCCTAGATTGCAACCCTAGAAAATTCCCTGCCCTTACTGCCATTTTTAAATAGGTTTATCTTTTTGAAAGAAATATTGCAGATCAGGGAAAAATGACAGGAAAAATATAAGTCCTCATATTCCACAACATTTACGAAAAAGAAGAAAAATCTTGTCATAAAGAAGTCTGCAAAACACCGTGGGTGGAAATTAAATATAAAAAGATTAACCCCACAGCATTTTAAATATTTTATAAAGAACTATAATTTGTATTCTGGCACATAAAGCTACATCATCAGAGCAAAACTACACACCACATGAATGTTTATTAAAAAAATCATATCAGAAAACAGTGTGATTATTCATAACAGGATGCAATATAACTAGTTATCTCATCATCTAGGAAAAGCTTCCACATTTTCATCAATAGAAAAATCTTCTTTCTTAGAATGAGACAATAAAAAGCTCTCACATTATCATTACCATAATGATAAAGTCCTTAAATAACCTTAATTTTTTAGGAAACAAACAAGAGAAGTTTGAAAGTGGGATAAACACAGCTCAGGATGACATAATTTTTCTGCAAAACATTCCACTCTTGACAGGACCCGGGTCATAATAAACCAACAAGGACAAGTAATTTCCTGGAACTTCTGTGGATTACAAATGTGCAGTGGACAGGTAGTTAAATGGCACCCCTCCTTCAAGGAGACTGAGGGGTTTGTCTGCTTGCTTGGTTTTGCTGTTACTATGTGGGATCAAGTTGTGGATCTGGATGGAGCTGGCTTCTAGCTCTCCGGCGCAGGGGCAACAAATGAACCTCTAACCTTATACAGAGTCACTTAGACTAGGAGCAACATTGGAAGTTTTGGTTAGTGGAGATTGATATGTGCCCCTGATGCAGACTTTGAGCCTCACTTTACCAAGGTTGCTTTGACATCAAATGTAATGAAGATTTGGGCCTTGGCATTTAAATCCCTATGCTTGTCATTGTCTCAGGTTGTATCACTCCACCTTTTGCCAATAAACTTGTATTTGAATTTGAAATAGTCTATCACTGTAATTACCTCTGTGTTTGTATAACACCCAGCATGACTAGAGCCCAATTCTCAGCAAGATGTGGGAGTTAACAAAATATAAATAATAAATGCATATCAGAAAGATCATAGTGCTAAGTTCAAACCAGAAAAAGAGCTCCTCTTTCCTATGAATAGTTTTCCATTTCCTGTTTGTTCAGAGAAGATACTAAGCTTATATTTTAGTCTGACTGAAGGATTCAAACTGATTTAGAAGAGATTTGCTTTAACGCAAGCAGACAGTGTGTATATTATGAGTTCTGTATTTTTTTCCAGCTCCTTTCCTGCACAGCATATACTCATCAATCATATTGGGAAGCTGACTTATATTCTCCACACTTTACCACTAACTGGATTACAGAGCTGAAAATCTTACTCAAAGTTTAAAATGTGATAAAAGTAATCAAATTGTTCTACTCAAATTCTAACTGTGGTGAATAGATGGCACTAATTACCTTTTCTTATTATGCTACAAATGTAGTTTACTCTATCTTTATTCATGAAGTAGTATCATATAGCCCACCAAGGGGACTGCAGCAGTATGTAATATTGGCATATTTGTTTTCTCGTTCTTATTTTACCTCTTCATCAGTATTCTAGAGGTGTGGTTTTAGACTGAAAAGTATTGCTATGCGGGACTTTCTCATGTCTTGGTGTAATTACTGCACCCTGCAGATTTCTGAAAAAACTTACAGAAAAGAACTCAAAGAACTCCTAGTAATAAAAATGAGTAGTAGATTTACTGGGGGCAATTAGTTGTGCTTTTTTTTTTTTTTTTTCTCCTTTAAATACCATTTTTAGAAAAGTGCAGGTGTACACAAGTAACATTCATAATGTAACTGATCAGAATTTGGACTTAGGATGTTGCCATCACTGTGAAATGATATTAACCTTAATAACTTTATGTTTGCTTTATGTAGGAGTTATCAAGCTAGTAACAATGAAATCTACTAGTCCACAGCTATCTCTGGCTCTGATTCCATTCCGTGAAGAAATTGTCAACAGTCTATCTTTTGCATAGTCTATGGCTGAAATGTTTGCTTTTGGAAGGTTTTCTTGGACTACAAAACAAAAAAGAAAAATAATTCCAGCTGTTTCCTTTCTTCTTCTGTTTGGAGAACCTTGCTTTTTTAGGAGCAAACTTCCAGACAAAAATGTCTTGAAAAATCATGATCTCTCTGCAACTGAATTATTTGTTAAAGAAAGCTGACAGAGGATGAGGTTTCTGCGCAATTATGATACCAGCTTTGTTTCCAGACATGCATTTTATCTGATCTTTATGCAAAATTCAGAAACATCAAGTGCCTATATTTTGAATGTACTTCCACAACAGTTTTTCTACACTTAGGGAGAAAATGGGAGAGGATGACAGAAAGCATTATGTCACCTCTCTTCTCTGCAGAAAAGCAGACAGAATTCCTGCTTATGGCCCCTGAGCATGTTGCCCTTACTGTTAGGATAATCCCTTGGGTAAAAAGGTTAAGAAACAAAATTTTGTGTAAAGGAGGTTTTATCTAAGCATGTTACACCTATAATTCCACTGGCACTGGAACACAAAGGATGAGTGATTCAGAGAATTTGCACTATGACCTTTCTTCCATGCTCATATGGAAAGCAGACAGCTTTAGTGGGGAATATAAAATTTGTAAGATCAGACTATCAATTCATTCAGAGCTTGAATTTCAGATAATAGACAACTACTGGCAAGAAGATAATAAAGCCCAGAATTACACCTTTTTGTCTTTAAAAATAAAACCTACTAAACTCCAGTATTTTATGCATAAATCCAGAAGCTGCTCTACTGGAGGCTTCCAGCTAGCTACCATTAACCACTTCAAGGTGACTGCTCATCTCCTGTTTTACATGATTGTTGTTTGTCGTTGTTCTGACTAATGAACAAGGAAAAAAGAAATAAATTCAGCTTTCAGATCAAATCTCACCTTTAAATCTAAGCAATTGAGCCAGAAAAGCAATTAACATTTTAAAATAGCAACATTTTAAACATCTTACCAATTTCTCTAGAAATTTCTCTTAAGTCTTAGTTGCTTACTTATGGAAAAGTCCAACCATTAGCAGACTTTGTTGTGGCACTGGAATATTTTCAAGCTCTCAGAGCCTGGTGACAATACTTAAAAGAGAAAAAGTTTTCTTGCAGCTCAGAGAAGATGTGGATGAGAGTTTTAGGGCAAAACTGTGATGGAAAACACTTTCATTAAATTTGAGATCTCAGTTCCCTACCTTCTTCTACCCGAAGACAAGAACCTGGTCAGTCTGAGACAACTGGACTGGAAAGTACTTTCTCAGTCCCCCAAAGGATTCTGAGTGTTGCATCTTCAACTACATTTGCTGATAATTGCACCATGACAATAAAGAATATTTTAAAGAAAAACATCTTCAATTTCATTACAATTTGATATAGAAAATCTTTCATCCACCGTTAAAATTCAAAATGGTAAATTTTAAATATATTTCCAGAAGAGCTGAAAATTAACTCGAATAATCCTTTTCAGTCATTGTTTTGGTTTCTAATGAGAATTCTCTTCCATGTGTTTTTCAGGGTTTACATATTAGCTGTATGAGACACAGCATTTAGGCTTTATTGCTCTAATACAAAGCAACACAGAAGAAGCCAAATGATCACCATATAAGGGTAAATCTACCAATTATTAATATTAATGTAGCGTTTGAAATGGTTGGAAAGTGTATCATGACTCTGACAGTGATAGAAACATTTCGTCAAGGAATGGAGTTGGTGCACTAGAAGAAAAGACTTTACAATTGACAAGATGAATGGAAGTGCAATTTTACATCCTATGGTAAAGACAGCATTAATTGAAATCAAACTTACTGTTGTACATTCAGAAGCAGTTTTCAATTGCTTAGAAATGTTTTCAATTTTAAGTGTACATAATAAAGAGTATTATTTGAAATAATTCTAGTACAGCTTCTCAGCATGAAGAACTTCTTGAAGCTGCTGTTGTTGCTAATGTCTGTGAAAATAGCAAAAATGACTGAGAAAGAACCATACAAACAACAAATATCTTGCAGAGGGTTAGCCATAGTACTTCAAAGATATTGTCTGACTGCTAGAGTAAGCCAGTGTTGTTTTCTAAGACTGAGTAATCATTAAACATATGGATCCTCAATTGAAAAAATCCCACAACTTTTGCAATTACCTCAAATATTTTTGTTTCTCTTGAGGAAACAATTTAAGGTTCAGTTAAGATAGTGTATTCTTTTCTGTGGCTTGCTTCCTCCAAGAGAATATCAAAATTTCTAATAGGTGTTGACTGCTATGCAACTGTAGTAGTCAACATAATGCTTGATTACCTTTAAGACAAGAATGAAACTGCTTTTGGATTATATGAGTATACATATATACAATATTAAAAATATACTACAATGACATCTTTTGTACTGTGACAATGTATCACCTTTCGTACCTGATAGTATAAACCATCACTTTTGGGAAATATCACCAAATATACAAGCTAATGCGGAAAAATTAATATGCTTCAGATACTAACTAATTGCTCAGCTCCTATGCTTCACAGGACTCCAGAGTAAAAATGCAGAGTTGTTGCCTCTTGATCTTGAAGCTTACTCTCTTCTTTTTCTCATCTCCAGAATTTCATCATTGCTGGATTTATTTAATTTTCTGCATGTATACAGCAATATTGAGGATAATGACAGAATGATTACCTTCATATTTCACAGTTCAAAGGATCTTGAAATATTTCCCATGGTTTGAAAGTTGGGGGGGTTTGTTTTTGGTTTTGTTTGTTTTTGGTTTTGTGTTGTTTTTTTTTTTGTTGTTTTTTTTTTTTGTGTGGGAGAGGGGGTACATTAGGAGACCATTGTATAGTTGGGTGTTATTACTTAAGTTCTTTAGGGATTGTTAAGGTAGGTTGATGTATGGTATGTCTTCAGTAGTATTTCAGTGAATGAACAGTTTTTGTATTTGTCACAGTGTCCTAAATGTTGTGGGGTTTTTTGCTATTGTCTTAGAAATTAGATACATCTGATCTTGTTTTTGCTGGATTTTATGACATGATGCATTTGTTGAAAGAGAAATTACAACAAAGACTGGACGTCATAAGTTGATCAGAAATGCCAGCTCATCTAAAATCACACCAAGACAGAAAAAATGGGCAGAGTTGTCCTCAGTGGTAAACAGCAGTTTCCTATTTGGATTTGTAGAAACCTAATTAATAATGTCAGAGTAGACCCATTGCTCTCAAAAATATTTGACTTTATAGAAAACCATAAGGGTTGCTGGAGGTTTGAAGATCTGAAAAAAAGCTAGATAAGCAATATTTGTGTGAAAGATATTTTATACTAAGAGATTCCAAAGAGAATGTTTACATGTCTTATAGCTTTATATTAGATTGCAGGATAATGTCCATTTTAAGTCATACTTCTATTAGCATTTTTTTCCTAAGGTGAATGGAGTTGCAAAAATTTTATATATATTGTTACTGTCATGACAGAACTTAAAATGAAAAATAATTTAAAGGAATTCATAAATGACCATATTACATATACCGTACTATATTAATTACATTATGTTGTACTATATTAATTATACTATGTGTTATTCTTCTGTAAAAATTAAATATTTATAAAATAAGTATTTCTTGAATGATACAAATGCATCTTATGGTAATATAATTATGTGGATATTAGAGAAATTAGTATTTTCCTAAAGGAATCTAGCAAATTAAACTGTTTAGCTGATTGTCATTCATTTGATTCAGGGAATGTGGTCTCTCTGCAGTACCATACACTTCAAATGGAAAAATTTGAACCTCCTGTGACACTTTGAATTTTGAATAGTAAGAAGTAAGAGCTGAAATTTATAACAAAAATTCAGGTAATGTAAGGAGAAGAAAGGGATCTGCATCTCTACCTCGGGCAGGTTGTTCATCAGCTGAAAGCTCTCCTCTGTCACAGTGCTCTGCTGGGTGCTACATTTGAATCCCATACTTCTAAAGGGTCAGGAACCAGTTAAATCAGCTCTGCTGTCTACTAAAGTAAGTACTAAACCGGTGAGTATCTGTAGTCTGAAACGTTAGGAAAATGCATGTGACGACATAACTTGTGGTAGATGATTTAACTTATTTACAAGAATGCAGCAAAAATCATCAAATCTTGTAAGAAATTTCCCCTTAGCTTTAAATCTCTGCAAAAATTAGCTGATAAAAAATTACAATAAATGTGATTGTTGTCTTAAGAGGTGATATGTTAGAACTATATTCACCATTGTGGCTCTACTTTCATATTGTTTTTAGATATTTTTTTTTTTCATATATTTCAGTATCTGAAAAAAAAGACTTTATTAAAAAGCTCTTCCTTGAGGTTGCCTGTCTGCTTTGTGCCTCTTTTCATGGAACCTTTTTTCTTTCATTAGTGACCATGAGAGATACATCATGCATGTCAAAATTAGGATTTCACAGCTGACGCAAGCTTTTAGGGAGTCCATGTTCACAACTTGAATTCAGTTTACCTCTCCCATTATAAGAAATACTGGGGTTTTCTCTCATCTGTGCAGTCTTCCGTTTTCTTGTATCTCCACGCTGCTGTGTAGAGTATTTCTGGTGCTGCTTGAACTACTGGCCTAAAGAGCTGAGACCTCTTTGACTTCACCCTGTATAACACGTTAGCATGCAGACTTTTTCAGACCAGAAACAAAATAAAATGATCCAGAGGGATACTGCTCCCTTATAGAATATCTCTAAACAGTAAATTAGTCTTTTATATGATCCCTCTAGGCAGAGCAAACTGTGGTAGAGAGATTGAGTCTATGTGACAGTTTGGACATCGAGCCTTTACAAAGAAATGTGACTTCACCATTGGCAGTATTTCCCAGGTTTTTTGGATTTCTTTCCTGAGACAAATCAGAGAATGCATTGAATAAAGTCCTCCAGTGCTGGCAAAAGCCTGCAGGAAAACTTAACATACGTTTCTGTAAGTAACAATACTTGACAGACCTTGTTAACTTACAAGGTGCCTCTTCTTTTGTGTCTTTTGTTCTGCTGCACAGCTGAGCCGATAAGAAGCAAAAATTTCTGTTACAATAGAAATGAGAACTCTGTTTTTTGGATGCTTGCAGTCAGCCTTTTTTTTTTTTTTTTTTTCCCTCCTGCTCAACCTGCACAGACCTCTCAACGATTTCTGTACCTTTACTGGTAAGAGTAAAGCATTTGCTACCCAGTGCTGTTTCTATTGCCCACAATGAAGTTAAAGATCACCATTTGATCTTTAGGTGAAATATGCAATGTAATTTTTGTCATCTTTTTATAACATTCACTAGTCATTAAGTAGATAGCCTACAGGCTGAAATATGTAAAGTAGCTAATTATCTGAGTGCTGACATAAAATTTAGTATTAACTCTTGTCTACTCTGCGGAAGCTGTCCGGCATTGTTAGCTCCAGACCTTCAGTGCCTTCAATTCAGTTACATTTCTGTGAACACGTACTGTATAAGGCCTGTATGTTTTCTGTCTATCCTTCCTGTCATTCTTTGCATCTTTTCTTGCCTGGGTCTTTTCAAGCCCTGCTGTTGTTATTAGCTGGAAGTTATTTGTGGTGTTTTTAATGCCCTCTAGTGGTACTACTAACTTTTTTTATGGCGGTATCGTATGCTATCAAGATGGATATACATGGGGTATTTTAGAGGACGTAGACACTATGGAGCAGCCTGTGGCATCACCACCAGTTACTGCACTGACTGTGACAGAGTTGCCACAGCTTCCTACTAGGTTTGTGCATAAGCATGTGCCCAGAAACCCACTACCCTGCTCCCATCCCCCCTGTGAGTTCCTTCCATGTAACCTTCCCAAGCTGGTATCCTCCATCTTCCAGCAAGTCCTATGTGGTGCTCATGGTATGCCATATCCCCTGGCAGGTACTCTTTGCCTCACCCCTCTAGCCCCATGAACAGAAGTGCAAGTTTGCCAAAAATTTCATATGGTGCACATGCTGGATTCAGACCAGAGTTTCCAAATTTACCTGTGTGCAGCCTCCTAGAGAAGCCAGGCATCATACAAGAGAGAGGACCACTTTACTCTTCCCTCAGGGTTTTTCTGTTTGAACCATTGCATATGCCATTAGTTTTATGAATGCTACTGTCTAATACACTGGATGTCTCTGGGTACACCTCAGGACCTCAGTGTTTGTATTTCTTGTGATAGCTGCTGGTTTTGTAACAGATGTATTGTCTGGAGCGAAATGCAAAAATGTGAATCCAGGGCCAGGTTCCTATATAGAACAAATGTACTCTCAGGAATACTAAAATAACTATGTATAGAGGTATAAAAGAAGTAGACTGGAAGAAAGATTATGAACTCAGAATGACTTGAGCTTTATTACTGACCCTTCTGCTGTGCCTGTGCCTAAGTATAAACATCAATTTGTTATTATATTCTGTTTCTGGGCTTTAGTGATTTGTGGATTATGAAAGTTCAGTCCTGGAGATAGGGTCTATGTATACACACTTCCTTTATATTTTAGCTTCATTAAAAAGCTGAAATATCTATAAACTTAATGTTTTTATTTATTTCATTTTAAAAATAAAATATGACCTACATAAGAAGAAAAGGTGTTTTTAAATAAAATCAACTTTTTTTTTTTCTTTCTCAAAAGGAGAGATTTCAATCTTTAAAATTTTTCTCTGATTTATCAAAGGTTTAGTAGTTACAGAAACAAACAATTCTTGATTAAATTCAAAATTATTGCACAATGCTAAGGCCTGCAAGATGGTGACCTGCGATATTAGGAAAAAAGGGCCGAAAGAAGGATGGAAAAGAAAAAATACTAGTGTGAAAGGTGGATAGATACTCACATAAAATGAACAGTTAGATGGTTTTGTATGACATATAGAGGCATTAAGTGCTGCATAAAAGAGAGATCAAAGAAAAATTCTGCTGCTAAAATTGAGTAGGCAAATGATGAAATTTCTTTTTTATTAAGATGTGAATTGAAGCTTAAGCAGGGCCAAGAGGGGAGATCCTGAAGGGAAAGGAGGTCATTTGCAATTTAAATAATCTATCAATGAATTAAAACATGAAAGGTATACCAGAGTGTGGAATTCAACAGCTGAAATTGAGAAAAGGATTAAGTTACTGTTGTGACACCGTTTAGGAAGAGGTAAACTTCAGCTGATAAGCAGTTGTTAGAGCAAATTATAAGTTGAATATTTGAGTAACTTAAAATGTCAGTTTATGGAGGAATGAAATCCATCTCTGACAATATAAATATATTTTTTTCTTTTATACTAAAGGTTTTTTCAGACCAAAAAGTGAAGTATTAATGAACTTTAACTTTGTCAAGCAGTAAAATAATTTTTCTAAGTCAGTTTTGTTAGAAGTATCTTTTTCACTAAAAGTACTGTTGTTAATCACATTGTTTTATAACAACATTAATAGTTGTAGTTTTTAAACCATTACTGTAACATTACTTTCTAATTTGCAAATACTTGTCTAGTGTTTATTGCTTTCTTTAATATTTGTAGTGTTTCCTATGCAACATTCTTACATTTTTTCTTGTAGCTTCCTTATATAGAAATCTAATCTTAGACTGACAGCATAATTGCCAAGTATATGGATGATCTACATTTTACAACTTTATTAGCTTTTTAATCTCACTAGTAAATTTTGACTACGTTTTTTTTTTTTTTGTAAATTTCACCTAGACAATATCATCTTTCCAGAGCATAATTACAAAATGCTAGATGAAAGACTATATATAGATATTAAACAGCTAATCACCATAATATGTGCAGGTAAGTGTAGCCAAGCAAAAAAAGCACAAAGCCTTCTTGTAACAAAACCAGATGAAATATTGGAAACAGGAAATAAAGACTACTCTTTAAGGATCAAAACTTCAGAGTAACATGACAAATTAATACTTCAGCATCATAATTGCTGTGTTTGAAATTTTCACAGAAAGAACAAACCTGAAGTATGAATTGAGTGTAACTGGTAATGATTTATTTCCTTGCATCTGTAGATTATCAGTAACCTTCAGCTCAAATAAACAATCCTATGCAATATTATAGATGTTCAAGCTGCTCATGTAAATGTCCTGTCAGTAGTAACTTAGAAGAAATTTGTGTGTTTGAAGTAAAAGTAAGGATTTAATAAATGAAAACAAACCTTAATTTCTAGAACAAATGAATTCTGAACAGAGCTTTAACATCCGCTAGCACTAGAAACTGAGTAAAAAATTAAGGAGGAATTGTCAAACTACTCCGCTAACAGCCAAGCTCCAAAGTAAATGTACAGCTCAGGGGTACATTGGACTCATCCTTTATCAGGTTGTAACAACAGTAGAAAAGATTATAGACATGTAGTCATGAATAACAATAAATCATCAAGATCCAAAATTTTCAGCCAGGATTTCCAAAAGAAAACAAATATGACATTGCTGAACAATTAACTGTAATTTGTAGTTAACCATTTTAATTAGCTTTGGTACTGGGCTAATGGGGAGTTACAATCTTTAAAAAGACATCCAGAGGAATTCACAGAACTACAGACAACTAACTCTCACTTTCATGTTGAGTAAATCTTTTGAAATGCTAGAAAATGGTCACATTAATAAATATATGGATAAACGTGATACAGTGGAGAACATATCATGTGACTTTTTTAAAGGGGAATCCTATTTCACATTCATTTGCTGTTTAAAGAAAACACTTGAGCACATAGACAAACTTGTTGATACAGTATGTGTGTATTCATAAAAATCTGTTAAAAAAGTCCCTCATCAAGGTTGTTACAGAGACTAAGATGCCGTGAGATTACAGGGAAGATACCATCATGAAGTTGCTACCGTCCTAAAGAGGATAACCAAAAGACTGGTGTTAACAAAAGAATACAATCGGAGTATTGTGAAGTCCCTGGTGTTGCACATGTTGTTTACTGTATGTTCCACTACAAAATTACAGAAGAGTAAAACTCACTGTTCTACTGAACTGTGATCATCAGAATTAAAAATGGTATTGGCGAGGGTAACTGTTAACAAACCATAGAGAATGGCTTCTTTACAAGGAGAGATGTTATAAGCAAATTTACTCAAATTTGGAAAAGGGATGACTAAGCGTGGTGTAACTGAAATACATGAAGTGATGAATGGCAGGGAAAAAGTGATTTAGGAGCTCTTATTCACCATTCATAAAACGAAAGCCAGCAACCACGAAAGTAAATTATCAGACAGAAGTGTAAATTGCCTTTCATGTAATACATAATTAAATTGTGTAACTCATTGCTGCAGGATGTTTTGGATGCTAAAATATAAATCAGTTCAAAAAGCAATTAGCTGAACAAATGGAAGAAAGTCCCATTAAGGGCTATTAAATACAACAATGTGGGTACCCTAAAACCTCGTATTTCCAAAAGGAGTATTAATTCAGTGAATTGTCTAATTGTACTTTTTCTTTACCTATATGCCCCTGTAAAAATCCAGTCCTGAACAGTACAAATGATGAGATTCTGGGCACTATGGATGTTTGTTCTGACCTACCATGGATAGTCTTGTCATAATTCCTCCTGCTTACACCTGAGAGAGTTTCAGGGCTGTGAATGCAAAAAAAGTTGTATGCAAAGCAGTCCCATGAGAGGGCAGGAGGATCACCTGCAACTGTTGCATGGGAAAATAAGTGAGACATGCAGTACAAGGTAAAGATATTTTATCAAGATCTATCTATGTCACTATCCTGTGCACAATATAGATATAATTATCTCGAACCTTAGATTGGATTTCAAGTTTTATAACATTTAATTAAAATTTGCAATAAAGTTTAAGCACAATGAAATAAATTACTTCTCATAACTCCTTTTACGTTGGCACACCTCTACATTATTCATTCTAATTGGGAAATGAAGCATGTTACAGAAATACTCCAAGGAGTGCTATCGTTCTATTTTCCATATGATGTTTCTCAGATCTGACCTCTCATGGACAAAACTAGTGACTCTAATTAGAATCACAGAACCCTTTAGGTTGGAAAAGACCTTTAAGATCATCGAGTCCAATTGTTAACCTAGAACTGCCAACTCCACAAGTAAACCATCTCCCTAAGTGCCACAGCGTCACATCTTTCAAATTCCTCCAGGGATGGTGACAACCACTTCCCTGGGCAGCCTGTTCCAATGCACGATAACCCTTTTAGTGAAGAAATTGTTCCTCATATCGAACCTAAACCTCCCCTGACACAACTTGAGGCTGTTTCCTCTCATTCTGTCACTTGTTACTTGGCAGAAGAGACCAACTCCCACCTTGCTACAACCTCTTTTCAGGTAGTTGTAGGGGGTGATAAAGTCTCCCCTCAGCCTCCTCTTCTCCAGACTAAACAATCCCAGTTCTCTCAGCTGCTCTTCTTAAGACTTGTGCTCTAGAGTCTTCACCAGCTTCATTGCTCTTCTTTGGACACACTCCAGCACCTCAATGTCTTTCCTGTAGTGAAGGACCCAAAAGAGAACACAGAATGCCAGGTGTGGCCTCACCAGTGCCGAGCACAACGGGACAATGACTTCCCTAGTCCTGCTGGCCACACTTTTTCTGATCTAAGCCAGGACACTATTGGCCTTCTTGGCCTCCTGGGCACACTGCCGGCTCATATTGAGTGAACTGTCACCCCCAGGTCCTTTTCTGTCATGCAGTTTTCCAGCCACTCTTCCCCAAGCCTGTAGGGTTGATGTGACCCAGGTGCAGGACCCAGCACTTAGCCTTGCTGAACCTCAGAAAAGTGGCCTCAGGCCATCAATCCAGCCTGTCCAGATACCTCTGTAGAGCCTTCCTACCCTCAAGTACCTCAACACTCCTGCCCAGCTTGATGTCCTGTCCTCTGTAAACCTACCAAGGGTGCACTCAGTCCTCTCCTCCAGACCCCTGATAAAGATATTCAACAGAACTGGCCCCAGTACTGAGCCCTGGGGAACACCACTTGGGACCGGCTGCCAACTGGATTTAACTCCGTACACCACAACTCTTTGACCCTGGCCATCCAGTGGGTTTATTTCCCAGTGAACAGTACGCCCATCCGAGCCATGAACAGCCAGTTTCTCCAGGAGGATGCTGTGGGAGACGGTGTCAAAGGCTTTACAAAAGTCTAGGTAGAAAACATCAGAGCCTTTCCCCCACCCACTAAGTGCGTCACCCTGTCATAGAAGGAGATCACATTAGTCAAGCAGGACCTGACTTTCATAAACCCATGCTGATGGGGTCTGATCACCTGGTTGTCCTGTACATGGCACATCATGACACTCAAGACGATATGCTCCATAACTTCCCCAGCACTGAGGTCAGACTGACAGGCCTGTAGTTCCCCAGATCCTGCTTCTGCCCTCCTTGTTGATGGAGTGTCACATTTGCAAACTTCTAGTCTACTGGGACCTCCCTGGTTAGCCAGGACTGCTGACAAATGATTGATAGTGGCTTGGTGAGCACTTCTGCCAGTTTCTTCTGTATCCTTGGGGGGAGCCTATCTGACCCCACAGACTTGTGTGTGTCTGAGTGGTAAATCAGGTTACTAACTGTTTCCCCTTGGATTATGGTGACTTCATTTAGTTCTGCATCCCTGTCTTCCAGCCCAGGGGACTGGGTACCTGAATAAAACTGGTATTAGTATTAAAGGTTGAGCCAAAGAGGGCATTAAGTACCCTAGCCTTTTCCTTATCATTTGTCACTTGTTTTAGCCCCATATCCAATAAAAGATGGAGATTCCCCTTAGCCCTCCTTTTGTTGCTAATGAATTTATTGAAACATTTTTTATTGTCTTTTACAGCAGTAGCCAGATTGATTTCTATCTTGGCTTTGGCCCTTCTAATTTTCTCCTTGCACAGCCTCATGACATCATCATAGTCCTTCCGAGCTGCCCACCACTTCTCCCAAATCTCTGAAACTCCACTCTTTTTTTTGAGTTTCAGCTGGACTGGTCTTCCCTGCCAGTTCACCTTCCAGGACATGGGGACAGCCTGCTCCTTCATCTTTAAGATTTCCTTCTTGAAGTATATCCTGCCTTCCTGGACTTCTTTGCCCTTCAGGATTGCCTCCCAAGGGACTCTGTCAACCACGTTCCTAAACAGGCTAAAGCTTTACCTCTGGAAGTCCAAGGCAACACTTCTGCTGAACCCCCTCCTTACTTGTCCAAGAATTGAAAACTATCATTTCATGCTTGCTATGCCCAAGACAACCTCCATCCATCACAACACCCACAAGTCTTTCTCTGTTTGTTAGCAACAGGTCCAGCAGGAAACCTTCTCTTGCTGGCTCCCTCAATAGCTGTGTCAGGAAGTTACCTTCCACACACTCAAGGAATCTCCTAGACTGTTTCCTCTCTGCTGTATTGTATCTCCACCAGACATCCAGCGAGTTGAGGTAAGGGTAAATATATCCTTAATATCTTTTTGGGGTGGAAGCACTTTCTTTTTCTTTGTTATTTTATTTCCATTTAAAAGAAAGGTCTTTGAATAGATTCCTTGTAATCAGGATTTTTTAAGGGCTACAGGTAGTACTGAGAAAGTGAATCTTTGGAGTAGTTTTCTTGTTATATTTGCTTTCCCTTTTCAACACTGTGTAGAAAGAAACCCTTCTCTTTCAGCCATTTCTTTCACGACCTTTGTCAGCAGTCTTCGAACTGAGCTTAAGACTTTCTGTGAGGGTTTCTGCCATTCTTGTGTAGAAGTCTCTGATGTGAACACTAAGGAGAAGCTTTAATTGATATGCTTAAAATAATTAGAAAGCAACAGAGCTCAGCAGGGCTGTTTAGGACTAAAGGCTAACAAGGAACCAAATCCCCAGACAACTATGTGATCATTAGGAAAACTCAGAGATAAAACATGACATTTTGGAGACCTAGGATGTGTGATTCAAAGTATTTCAAAGAAAATAAAGAAAAAAAGAACCCTTGCAAAAATACTGCTGTGGAAATGAAGCAGAATTTTTGCCTCTGTGAGCATACATGTCCTCTATTTAAAGTATGACAATATTTTAAATATAGTTGTGACAGTCTATATAAATACAGTTATTTGAGACATTATTTTGAAGGTCTTATATGCAGTATTTAAAGAGTAATATTCTGTTTTTCTAATACTTGGTTTTTATTTTATTTTATTTTATTTTATTATTTTATTTTATTTTATTTTATTTTATTTTATTTTATTTTGGTTTAGTTTGGTTTATGTTGGTTTAATTTAGTTTGGTTTATGTTGGTTTATGTTGGTTTATGTTGGTTTATGTTGTTTTGTTTTAAATTATTTTGTGTTGGTTTCAGTTTTGTTCGGGTTTTTTTAATGCAGAGATGTATTTCCATTTATTCACCCTGACAGAATAATACTAATTTATTCAGATGATAGTATCAGAGTGGTAGAGGCAAGTATGCTAACTCTTTAGAATAGCTGAAAACTCATTTAGCACAAAGACCATGTGCAAGTTGCCCATGAGTCATCTACTTAGAACATGAATATTACTACACCATGTCCAGTTTATGTTGCTCACATTATGAAAGAGGATCAGGACTTCTCCACCTTCAAACTTCTAAATTATACCTAAAATGTGTTGTCTGTGCTAGACTTTAAAATAAATAAAATTCAATTTGCAAATAAATTAATATAAGTTTTAGGAAGAGCATGTGTGTTCTAAACAGTGAGCTGACTATCTGCAGCTGTAGCTGGTTTGTCCTGTTTGAATTTAGTAGTTTTCATTATTTCTTGATTCTAGGTAGAAGAAAAATAATTTTGCAGACAATTTGTCTTTCTTGACATTTTACTACATATTCTCTGTAATACATTGCAGATAGTTTTATATTCAGTATCCCATTGTTATTAATTAAGGATCAGTGTATTTCCAGTGTAGTAAATTGCTAATGAGTCTCACCAAAGTCTTAAGATAACAATGATTACATGTCCATGACTAGAAGACATGCTTCACTGGCTTTCCTTTTTTTTGCAGATACAGGACTGTACACTGTACGTATCCATGCTAGTGACATTATGTGGATTGTGGATCATGACCCCGCCAGTGCATGCATGTGGAAGAAAACGGTTTCTGTGGCACAGTTGGGTGAGACACATCCAGCATCTGAATTATTGAACATCATCTGTGGAGCCAGGGAAGAGGCAAAGCAGAACTTGTGGGTAAAGGTTTGAGGAGAGGTAAAACTGGGACATAAGAAAAGGAGTGGACTTTGATTTTCACATAACAATGCTTTCTTAACTGATGCTGGAACTCATATTCATATAATGAATAATGGTGTATCTTCCTTAGTAACATTCTCCTTTGTTTAGTGAAAGATAGTACAGGCATTTTCCTCTCTCATCTGCTTTTTGCAGTAGTAGCTGTGGTAGCCTTGACTAACCCATACTTTTAAAGACATGCTTTCTGACTTTTACAGCTCTGAAAAGTTATAATTCAATAACCTGGTATTGTAAAAGCAGGTGAAATAAGGCTTAAAGTGGTTTTCACCAGTATTATGTGATATTATAGTGTTCCTCTATAGAATAGGGAACAAAAGAAAACTTACTTATAAGAACTTGGGTCTCACCTATATAACTCTATGGTAAGAAAAAACCAAATGTTTATTTATTTATTTGTTAAATATAAAGGTATTACTATTATTATTACTACAGTTATTGCTTGTGTGGATCAGCTATTCATAAGAAGAAAGAGATGACAGAGATATATAAAGTTTTGGAGATGAAAAGAGCAAAATTCAACTCTTTGAAAGAGATGAAAAAACAAATGTTGAGTGAAGTGTGTGGATAAGGATTTAAGGAACTCTAGATAGATATGTACATCCTAAATCTAGCCTATGTGATTGTTGAAATAAAAAATTAAAAGTGAAAAAACCTTGGAAAAAAGAAAGTTGTTCCTAGAATTTATTTGGAAAAAACATATACAAGTGTCCTGGTAATTTATCTGTGCTCTTATTTGGTTGGGAATATTTTTCTACAGTTTAAGAGGGTTATTGAGAGAATAATTGCAGAAGGGAATCTCAACAAATAAGATATAAACCACTTAGAAGACAACAAGGAGATTAATAGTATCTGACATGGAGCAGTATTTGACATGAGTAGCATCTGACATGCTAACAGATGATGTCAAACAATGGAAATTTCTGTCTGCAAAAAGGTAACAGACTTTGTAGATGATGGAATCATTAGATGTCATATTGTCTTGATATTAAGTCGAACAATATTATCTTCCATGGTATCTTTTTCGAGGAGCACAATTCTCATGATATAGTATTCATGTTTATGAGTAGTTCACAGCTAGAAAAGAAGGAGGTACTGGACAGGATATCAGAGGGATCTGTCCTACCTTCAGTTCTCAGCGTTCTATCATCCAGGATGATGTAGTAGAAAACCTGCTTTTTCAATTGGTAGGATGCATTGTAAGGATGCTGGGAGGACAGAACAGGTATTCAAAATGGTCTTAAAAAGGGGAATTAATCTTAAAAGATTTTTCATCTATTGGCTGAAATCCAATAAAGTCAACACTTACTCAGAGATAATGAAGTGCACAGATATAGACTTCTGAGCAACTACTCAGTTTTGTAGAAAGGATTAAAGGATTGTGATTAATTTAATCAGTCAGTTTCAAAACAGAGAGGCAACTTTGCAAGGCAGGCGTAGTAGTCCTCTCCTTCATGTCCATAAGATTTCAGAGCTAAATTGTATCCAGTTTTTGTCATTGCACTTTAAGATATGTATGGTTCAACTAGAGTTAGGCCAGAGTAGGACACTGAAAAAAAATAAGTAGTTGAAAAAAATCAAGTCCTTCTAAGAAGCACCGAGCATTTTAGGTCAGAAAAGGGAATCACTAGGGGAAAGGAAGAAGGGGGAGTAAGTCTTCAGAAACTTAAAGGGTTTGCTGCAAACAGAAGAGAACTTGTCCAGTTTTTATGTCCATAATGTTACATGAATAGTGAAAAACTGGAATGCAGTGGTGGAAAGCTACTGTGCCTTCAGTAAGGGATGCAGCAAGTGCTGGGCAGACAAAATTTTGTGAGGAATAACACAGATACTACAGATCCTGCTTTTGAACATGGATGTGAACCTTCCAAGATCTTCAAACCAGTACCGCAGTAATCCTGTGATTCAAGCTGCTGAATTTTTCTAGTCAATTACACCTATTCTGGAGTAAGGTATGTGAATGTTTTGAGGGAGTACATGGAAGAAGGGAGATATTTATATGAAGACAGGTTTAGAGGATTAAGCTTTTACAGTATGATGAAAAATATCACCTGCAGGAAAGGCATCAGCAACAAATGTTGTATGTCCATTGACGTCTATGGTGTCACCACAGTGTTTTGGAAAGTCTTTAAACTGCATTGAATGGAAAAATAAAAGGAAAATCACCAAAATCAGTATGTTAGCACCTACAGTCTATATCCACAAAGACAATAGTTTTATCCTGCTATATGGAAGTGTCTTCTGAATCTTAGCACATTGCTTTATTTGTCTCAGCTGCCTGAAGGAAGCAGGCTGTAATAAATAGGAGGTGATGTGAATGGCTTTTGTATAAATTAGGAAGGAAAAGGTTTTTTTTCTCTGTTTTTTTTTTTTTTTTTTTTTTTTTTTTTTTTTTTTTTTTTTTTATCTGCCTGTTTTCACTACCTTAAATTTAACTCTTTATTCAATACTTCATAAAAATTTTGTAAATGTTCTTTCTTTCTTTCAGGAGTTAATAGCATCCTTCTATGTATAAATTATTCTCATAAATATGTATATTATCTTCCTAGCACCCTAATTTAGCTGAATATGACAGTAGAAATCTGTTGGCATTGTTAATGACTCATTTTCTTTTAAGAGAGATGTTTGAAGTTGACTTAAATGTAATAATAATTTCAACATTAGATGGCATGAGCAGTGCTGAGCATATTTTGGAGTGTCCTGAAGAGGCTCCTGCTGTAATATTAATCACTTTTTTTTTTCTAATTAGCCGTTCTTTGAAAGTACTTTTAATTTCTTCCCCTTCCTTCCTTCTTTCCTGTATATTGGGTTACAAAGTGATTTATTGAAAGTATTCCTGTATTCCTCTATGATAGAAAAGCATATTTTACCATAATTTTTACCTGATGAAGATTTGTTGTATTATCACCAATAAGTGCAAAATATATATTAACTGATATTACAGTAGTTTCATATAGTAGTCTGGAATTAGAGTTAGAACAAAATCGCATTTTGGCAGGAACATCGCAAAACATGGCTTTAACCTTCAAATGTGGAGATTTTTCCTTTCTTTGACTACAGAGGAATCCTCAAGTGACCAAGATCCAAACTTAATCATTTCCATCAAGTGCTTAAATTAAGTGGAGTGAATATAAATCAAAATAAGTCTATGTAATCTCTGAAATGCTCACACTATAAACAGATAAAAGAAAGAAAAGAGTACCTTGCAGTAAAAGAGTGTGGGAAAAACATTACAAAAGAAAAGCATGCTCCAGGTAGAAATTCAGGTAGAAATTAGAACCCAGACCTACTTTAAAAATAGGCACCTCTAGCACATAACATGTTAGCCATTATTATTCTTTAACATATCTTCCTTTTTGCTATCCAAATCAATCATGTAAAAGAATAATGTTTTAATTAAAGGAAAAAAAAAAGTTGAAGATGCAGTTTTAGGGACAGCTGTATATATGTGATCTGACCCATTATAGTACATCACTTTAAACCTCTCAGATTATTGAATACTCTTACCTCTGTTAGACATATCCTGGAATGGCTGTGATCTAATGTGGTATTGTGCAGTGCAGTAGCTCATGTCAGGTCAGGAGATATAATACATAAAATAAATAAAAGATCACTCCCCTTCCCTTCCCTTCCCTTCCCTTCCCTTCCCTTCCCTTCCCTTCCCTTCCCTTCCCTTCCCTTCCCTTCCCTTCCCTTCCCTTCCCTTCCCTTCCCTTCCCTTCCCTTCCCTTCCCTTCCCTTCCCTTCCCTTCCCTTCCCTTCCCTTCCCTTCCCTTCCCTTCCCTTCCCTTCCCTTCCCTTCCCTTCCCTTCCCTTCCCTTCCCTTCCCTTCCCTTCCCTTCCCTTCCCTTCCCTTCCCTTCCCTTCCCTTCCCTTCCCTTCCCTTCCCTTCCCTTCCCTTCCCTTCCCTTCCCTTCCCTTCCCTTCCCTTCCCTTCCCTTCCCTTCCCTTCCCTTCCCTTCCCTTCCCTTCCCTTCCCTTCCCTTCCCTTCCCTTCCCTTCCCTTCCCTTCCCTTCCCTTCCCTTCCCTTCCCTTCCCTTCCCTTCCCTTCCCTTCCCTTCCCTTCCCTTCCCTTCCCTTCCCTTCCCTTCCCTTCCCTTCCCTTCCCTTCCCTTCCCTTCCCTTCCCTTCCCTTCCCTTCCCTTCCCTTCCCTTCCCTTCCCTTCCCTTCCCTTCCCTTCCCTTCCCTTCCCTTCCCTTCCCTTCCCTTCCCTTCCCTTCCCTTCCCTTCCCTTCCCTTCCCTTCCCTTCCCTTCCCTTCCCTTCCCTTCCCTTCCCTTCCCTTCCCTTCCCTTCCCTTCCCTTCCCTTCCCTTCCCTTCCCTTCCCTTCCCTTCCCTTCCCTTCCCTTCCCTTCCCTTCCCTTCCCTTCCCTTCCCTTCCCTTCCCTTCCCTTCCCTTCCCTTCCCTTCCCTTCCCTTCCCTTCCCTTCCCTTCCCTTCCCTTCCCTTCCCTTCCCTTCCCTTCCCTTCCCTTCCCTTCCCTTCCCTTCCCTTCCCTTCCCTTCCCTTCCCTTCCCTTCCCTTCCCTTCCCTTCCCTTCCCTTCCCTTCCCTTCCCTTCCCTTCCCTTCCCTTCCCTTCCCTTCCCTTCCCTTCCCTTCCCTTCCCTTCCCTTCCCTTCCCTTCCCTTCCCTTCCCTTCCCTTCCCTTCCCTTCCCTTCCCTTCCCT
>NW_020799095.1:92351782-92378644 GCF_003259725.1 Athene cunicularia
CCCCTTCCCCTTCCCCTTCCCCTTCCCCTTCCCTTCCCTTCCCTTCCCTTCCTCTCCCCTTGAGAAACTCTAACATTTTTCTGTTTGGACACTGCAACAAGATACAACAGCAGGTGGAAAGGATGCAGTGAAGAATATCTGGCTGACTGTGCTCGTGGATCTAAACTAATTTATCTTCTGATAGTCCAACTGTCTTTTATTTTGCATGTTGGTTTCTCCTTTCTTCTATTCCCCTTTGCTGTCCTTTGCACCTAGGGTTTCTACATGTATCATCTTTTTTTGGTATCTGAAGAGAATCATCCAGAGGAAAGGATCTCCATTTCTCTAATGAAAGCTCTTAAAACATAGCTCATGCACACAAGCAGGAAAACAGATGAGTCTTGAACTGCTCTCTGAAGTCCAGCATAGCCTAATTTAGAGGTAGACAGCAGTTCTAATGGATCTTATAGAAATATTATTTCACTGGCTTTCATAGATGTTATCAACATTTTAATACTGTTTTTTTAAGACCTCCTGTTGACATTATCTTTTATGGCAAATAGGTGGAAGTAAGAGGTATTTTCTGCCTTTTAAATATTTGTGCTTTGTTTTTCAGTGTCAGTATACTGGCTCCTTAGTATTGGCAATAAATTCCCACAGTAATTTTAAAGAAAATAAATACCAGACAGAACATGATGACACACTGCTGTGGTCAGACTTAAAGAGAACAGAAGGTGTATACCAGCTAAGAAACAGACTTGTAGATGATTTGTGTTTTACAGACAATTGGAGTGATTTCTTTGAAGAGAGATGACTGCCTTCTGACCTAACTCATAGTTATTTATACATGCACAGTGTTAACTTCCTGGATCCAGAGTGGCAATGTTTGTTACAAGTCTCACAATGAAGGTGAAATGAGGAAAAGTGTTGTTTATTGTAGCATTTTTAATCTTCTATGTCTGAGATGCAGTGACATTGAGTTATGCAATTGAATATGAAATCAATGCTATTAATATTAATTTTCTTAGAGTGATTATATGCAAATGCCTGAAATATAAGAACAATCATTAACTAGAATGTTGCTAAATGATGGTGACTATGACCTAATGATTACAGCTGAACTTTCATGGGATAATACTCATAACTGTAATGTCAATATAGATGAGTGCAATTTGCAAAGGGAAACAAGAGAGAAAAAGGAGGCAGGAGGTTAATTCTCTCTTGAGATTAAATTTTGACAGTAAAATGCATATTGGTTAAATATTTTGGTTACATGTTACAGAAAATGAGCCATTGCTGTGGTTTGTGATTCAAGTTTTCTAGGGTAGAAAATAATAACAATTGTAGACCACCTTCAGAAGTTCAAATGAAGTCAGATTAGTGTGGAAAAACTCAAGATTTTTAAGCATATGTGGGTAGCAGCCCTGCGTAACAATCCTGGTTTTATGATGAGGTAGAAATCTTCCCTAGTTCTATATATGCCTTAGGAGTCAAAGAAAGTGCAAATCTCATCTAAATGCAAAACTAAACTAATAATGAGAAGCCATAGTTTTAAGTAAGGAAGAAACAGTTGCTGTGTGTCTGTCTTTATACTCATTGATAGGTGATAATCCCAGTTCATGTGGCTGTGTAGAGTTTTGTAGGTATAATGTACAAAATTAATGTGATATGAAGTTGACATATCCTGCCTGTGAGGGGTGTTTTTATTTATCAGATGCTGGAAGCTGATGCTAGCAGTACAACAGCAGCTGATGCTAGCAGTACAACACCAGGACATTGTCCAGCTGCGTGTCCCTTCCTGTAGGAAGCGGCAGCTCTGTTATCGATACCTTCCTTTCCTGACAAGAGTTTACTTCATAGGCATAGTCCTGCACCATTTCCACGTTTAAGCCTAGTAACTCAGGAGATAACACTTTTTCTATTTTGTTTCCAATAAGAAAATATTTTTTTAAAATGTCTGAGAAACTGAGAGCTGAAAGTGCCTATAATATTTACACATTCATTGGCATAGATAACACATTTTATGAGTGCTTTAAGGATCAATGTAAACACTGCCATTGATGAACTAGAATAGAATAAACATAATTCTGGTGAAATTTGCCTTGCTATCCCCAGTGGAAGAATGCTGTGACCACCAGTTAGGATACTGGCAGAAAATAACTCAAGATTAAACTCGGAGAAACATGGGCCAGTGTATCTGGGGACTGATAATAAAATATTCAGCTACTCATTGGAAATAACATGAAGTAAATATCACTCAGAGAAACATAATGGAATACTGGGCAGCAAACGAAATGTTTGTATTCACCTTTACTTCCAGCCATGCTATTTTAGACTTTACATTTATCAGGACAAAAACTGAGAAGGAATCTCCTTCTCCTCAACTGGAAAGAATGGAAAAGAATATTGCAATGAATTCTGGATATGAAATATCCCAATTTATGACCCAATTTACTACCCTGATTTACTAAGTTCCTACATACTACAAAAATCAAATTAGGAGAATATTTCTGTTAACAGAAAAGAGCTTCCTGTTTCAGTATTAAACTAAAACTAAACCTTGAGAACACGACCAGGGGATATTCTGAACTGTGATATACCTTATATTACAGCTTAAGTTTTTTCTGCCAGGTTGCTGCTCTAGAAGAAATGTAGGTTACAAACACTTCTAAAACCTTGGAAAGGGTTAGAAGAAAGTTCTCAACAAACTAGCTTCTTCCTTGCTTTAATAATTAATGTAAATCATCAAAATAAAATGAAAAAAAAAAAATAAACAAAACATCCAGCAGTTGCAAAGTAACTGCTGCCTGTGTTTCAACAGCAAAGAGGAATATTCCCCAAACAAGTTGTACTTCAGGGAAGCCAAACTTGCTTTCTTCTATCCAAGCCCTGAACAGCTGAAAAAAAGTGCAAGAGGAATTTCTCCAGAGTGAGAGTCTACTGAAAGATGTACCTTCAGGTATTCTAAAATGTATTCTGGTCTATATGTATACAAGCATGCACACACACTTCAGAACATATATATACACATACATATATTCTGTCATGGTCTTCACAGTATTTCTAGGAAGAGTCTTAGAACATGACTGTATTTCCTTAAATTTCTTTAGAGCACCTCTAAAGAAGCAAAGAAAAAAAAAAAAAAAAAAATTGACCTTGGCTGGCCACCAGATGCCCACCAAGTCATTCTTTCACTCCCTGTCATCAGCAGGACAGTGGGAGAAAGTACTATGAAAACCTTGTGGATCGAGATAAAGACAGGAAGATAACTTAGTGATTACTGCCACAAGTAAAACAGACTCAGCTTCAGGAAATGACTCTAATCTATTGCAAATCAAACACAGTAGGATAATGAAAAATAAGAACAATCTCAAAACATCTTCCCCACTTCCCCTCCCCTCCCCTCCCCTCTTCTTCCCAGGCTCAACTTTACTCCCAACTCTTCTTCCTCCTCCCCCATGTGGTGCAGGGGGATGGAAAATGAGGGTTTTGATCAGTTCATTACACATCACTGCCACTCCTTCCTCCTGACACTCTTCCCCTACTCCAGTGTGGGGTCCCTCCCCCAGGACACAGTCATTTGCAAACTTTTCCAACATGGATCCTTCCCACAGGCTGCATTTCTTTATGAACTACTACAGCATGGGTCTATTCCACAGGGCACAGTCCTTCAGGAACAGACTCCAGCGTGGGTCCCCCATGAGGTCACAAGTCTTCCCAGAAAACCTGCTCCAGCGTGTGGGGTCCTCTTCACAGAACACAGCTCCTGTCGAGGAACGTTCTTCCTGGGGTCACAGCCTCCTTCAGGCACATCCACCTGCTCTGGCGTGGGGTCCTCCACGGGCTGCAGGTGGATTCTGCTCCACTGCTCACCTCCATGGGTGCAGGGGCACAGCCTGTCCCACCAGGGGCTGCACCAGGGGCTGCAGGGGAATCTCTGCTCCTGCACCTGGAGCACCTCCTTCCCTCCTTCTTCACTGACCTTGGTGTCTGCAGAGTTGTTCCTCTCATTTATTCTCATTCCTCTCTCCCACCTGCTGTTGTGCAGTATATTTTTACCCGTTCTTAAATATCTTAAATTGCAATGTTGCTGATAAGCTTTGGCCAGCAGCAGGACTGTCTTGGAGATGGCTGGAACCAGCTCTGTCAGATGTGTTGGCGGCTTCTGGTGTCTCCTCCCCGAGGCCACCCCTGCAGCACCTCCACTACCAAAACCTTGCCATGTAAAGCTAATAAAGTGGATAAGACAAGAAAGACAATTGTTTACACTATAAAATGTAATCAACTTTGTCATGGTGAGATTAACATACAGTGTATTTTCAGGCCATATAAGAAATGTATGTTCCAAGTCTCGTCTCAAGTGTCTTACTGCCATAATATTAGGAGATTTACAGTCTGTTTTGTTTGCATCTGTTACAGATGCATTATCAGAGATTTTTTTCAGCACGCTGGAGACCTTAAAAACAAGACAAAGACTTAAAAATATGTGATAAGGTAATTTAGTACACCGACTGCTAGAATTATGCAAAGGAGAATCTGAATCTACTAAATGAAACAAATAAAGAAGGTGATGAATCATATGAACAATTCAATACTTTAAGACTGGAAAAAGTACCAAATCACTTTTATAAAGAAGTTACCTTGACTGCATATAAACCACTGAAAGACTGAAGGATTCGGGGTTAAGTTTTAATAGCAACATTTAAACTCCAGTCATATTAATAACCTGCTATATTAGGGAAGAAAAAGTGTTGAAGTAAACTCTCCCACAAAATTTTCTAGTCATAATCCTCCCCAATCATTCTACAGATTGAATAATGCAGTATGAAATGTACTGATTAATAGGGGTTATCTAACACTAGGAGAGGAACTTGTAGAGTAACAGTTTAAACAGTGTGGTTACCAGCTTCATATAAATATGTCTATAATTAAAAAATTAAGGTGAATGCGATTTAAATATGATACCTGGGAAAAACAGAAAGATATTTAAAATTTTTTTAAACTGAATTTATAGGTTTTACAATCCTAGAATGTGTGACTCCTGAATGTGTGTGTTTTCCATGTTTTACCCAGAAGCAATTAAAAATTACCAGTTTCCTGTGTCTTTCTTTAAAAATACCTCATTACTGTACTAACTATCCTATGCAAAAATGTATCTCTGTGTACAGAGATATTTTTCTTTCTATTTTTAAGCAATTCTGTGGAAAGAACTAGTGGTTTAAACCATTTGGAATCCTAATTGCTGATATATAATAGCACTTAGTACATGATTTAGAGAAAGCATGGTGTTGATTAAAAGCATATATTTCCCTACGAGAAGAAAAACAGAGTATTTTGGAAAAAGCAATACTTAGAAAATTACAGCTGGCAAATTATGAGCCCATTCCAACTCTCATTAAACTAAATAGCCATGGATTGGGCCCAGAATGAAGCTAATCAAAATGAAAGCAAAGTTGATTACAAAGGACTATAATGATATTTTGGTATTAATTTGGGGGGACATTGTAGTCAATTAGACAGTAACACTCTGGGAAAAATTAAAAATGTTACAGATTTTGAATATATGATTTTGAGACTCAGAGCTATAGAAACCTAATTTATATTCCTTGCAGACTAGACTGCACTGAAATACACTCTCCTTTATTGTCTGAACAACCCCTTGAATATTTGCTGCAGCAGAAAATGCCATTTTCATAAAAATCAAATATAAGGATTTTGTGTTATTATTGTGGGTTTTGTTTTCTTTTGGCTAAACCACCTAAGAGGCTCAAGTTAGCAATACTTGACATTTCCAACCAAGATTTAATTACATTTAATAGACCAGTTCTTCCTCTTGGTCAAATCCCAGGTTTTGTTGGAAGGGCATCATGTACATATCTAGCATAAATCTGATGCATCCATTTCTCTGTCCCTGTGGTTGCTCAGCACAAGCCTGTCCTCTTAATGCAACCGGAGTCTCCAGTATGGTTGATAATCTACATGGCAGCCAGAAACATACTTGAAGGTCAGCCTTACAGCTGGATTTTCTAGTTATGCCTCTTTGACTGTTTCTTTTACAGCAACAAAAAAAGTGCTGTGAGCAAATTTAAAGCCAGGTGCATGCTTTCAGTTCCTTCTACTGGTTTGACTGGTGAAATAATAGCTGCACTGATCTACACTCAAGGTGTTATATGGTAAAGCAGCCACATGTCAGCAGAAAAAACTAGGCTATGGTTAGTTGTAAACTTTATCAAAGTATAAAAGTCACATCTCATTGCCTGCTACATATAGCTAATATGCATCTGGTGCACAAAATAGCTAAGGAATTTGGGAGAATGAGAATTGTGTGTGATAAGGCAATAGAAACAAGGTTTGGGATATTGTTTTACTCCTTTATGTAAAACAGTGCATTCTCCTTTACCTCTTTTATTTAGCCCATCCAGGCAAAAATGAAGTTGGTCCTTGTTCCAGCATTAAAAAAATATCAGCTAAGAAAATTAAATCAAAACTTGAAAAGAGAAAATAAAACTCTAAAATGTTTTATTTGTTCATGAAAGAAGTAGCAATCTGAACTTCCATCTGAGTAGAACTTCCACCTCTTCAAAGACATTTACATCTTACATGTTGTCCATTTTAGCCCTTTATTTTTCTCTTATCAGAAGAGACTTAATAGTTTTGGAAGGCATTAGGACACGTTGTGTCATAATCAATCATTTTTCAGGACAAAATACATTAAGTTCAGGTTTCTTGATGAAAAGATGTTGAAACTATGGTTATTTCTATTAGTCACAGATGGTTTTGAGTAAGGCTAATTAAAAGAGAATCATTTGAAACTGTGAATGTACGGGAATATACTTTGTCACCAACAGCTAAACATGAAATAGAAGGGTGATGGGGTAAATGTTTTCTCAGGATAACTTTGAGTTTTTGACAGTTGCTATTAAACTAATTGGGATCAGGTAAGATACCTTCCCAGGATACTGTTTCCACTTCGATTCAGCAAAATGAGTTAAGCACATATTGAAGGGAAAATAGAGATGTAATGCCAACACCATGCAATAAAACAGACTCTCTCTTCTTTATGTGCTTTCCCCATTCTGAATGTATATCTTAAGTCATAGCTGGGCACTGACCCAGGCAACAGACTTTATCTAACAAGCTCCCTTAAGCTAGAAATGTTTTTCTGGAAGTCTGTGATATTTAGTTTTGGATACATCTACCAAGCAAATATAAAATATCTGTACTCATACAGGATTTTAGGTGAACAATTTTGTTTTGAGACATTAGAGTGTACAATTTAAATGAAAATCTAATTTAAAAGAACCATATAAAGCCTGTAGAACTACAGTTCAACAAGTTTCCAGTAGTTTACTGAGTTCAGTAAGAAAAATGAAATTATTTTCATGACTCTTTCAAAAGGAATTTCTTTAATTTTGATGAGAACATTTGATCCTATAAAGCTTTTCTTAATTAGTCCAATAAAACATAGAATCTACTTTTTTCATTATTCACTGAACTAACATGCTTATTACCATTTTTATTACAAGTGTTTATTGATTTTTTCATAAAAGCAGCTTACTGCAAATTCCTTGCATGTTAATTTATTGTATCAAATTCACCTAGAAATTACAGTTGTCCATTTTGCACTTTCAATTTCGTGTAGCCACTTGTGTTTCTGATATTAATAAACATGTGAGCATAAGCAGTTGTTATTTAAGTGGTTCCTACAAATAGATCACTTGAGGTCACCTGAACTGAGACCATGATCATAGACAAAGCAAGTAAATTGTGAATAATGCATAGCAAGACTTAACATGCTCTAACCACATTGTAAATGTACCTACTACAGCTTTCTAATGTTGTGCACTTTCCTATAGATTGTATTAATACAGCATTATTTTGAAGCTGTAGACTATTACCTATTGTATATAGCACCCTACATGTGTAAAAACATATCGCATAGACCACAGTGCTAAATATATCACCATATGTGAATAACTGTCTATGATTCTGAAATACAGAAATCAAAACAGGGAACCTTTGTAACCACCTTGGTTTACTGAGCAAACATTGATTGTCATTGAACTATCTCAAGGTCACCCTTCAAAATATTCTAGAAAAGTGAGTAAATGTGTACAGTAGAAAAGCATTCACCTCCCTCTCCTTTGTGAAGAGGTTTTCTCTTTATGTAAACTTCAGTCTTGTCTATAGATTGATTGCTTTTGCCAGGAGTGTGGAAAGGACAGAGCATCCTCTTCATTTGACAATTGTAATAAAGAAAATGTTTGGAAAGGAGGAAGCATTTTGTATGGATGTGGAAATAAAGTTAAAAGTAACATTTGACCATTGCAAGTCCTTAGTATTATTGTTTGAACTCTCTACCTGAATTGCAGTACCCTGTTTTCTTGAAATGTTGATTTTAAAAAATGTTTCATAGAGCAACTAATCCTCTAAGTCAGCTTTCCCTGTTTGGCTATTTATAACTGTAATATCCTGTGAGAGGGAAATAGAACTGTAAATAAACTGTCTAAATTTGTGTGAAAATCAAAATCCTCTTTGTAAACCCAAGTTTTAAAAGGTTGCAAAAGGTCTCTGATTTGCAGTGAACACCAGATCAATAAATCAAAATGAAAAAGTTTTCATACAAAATTCTGAGACTTATAAAGGCTGGGGGAAGGAAAAATGTAAATATTTTTAAACCATTTTTAAGATTTTGACTGTGGTTTCTGTTTTCATTTGGGGTAGAAACTACCGTCTCTTGAATTCTGCATGAAGCAAAGTAAATTTTCCTTGCCCAGATCTTCTGTTTATTTGTCACAAGTCTACCCAACAAGTTGTTAAGTTGCTGGGCACTCGTGAGCACAGGCGTCATGACTTCTGCTGGGTGCTCTGGAAGCACTGGGGGTCATTGAAGGCCAAGAGCACACATATGTGGGTTAATTTGTGCTTTTAAATTCTGTGGATTTAGAAGAATATTTTTAACCTCCCCTCCCAAAACTCAGAAACAGCAGTGTTCATAAGTTCAAGATTACAGACAGTTTCAACTAAACATTCAGTATTCAGGTGATTATAATTCTCTTCTCCAGTAAAGAATTAATTAAGAATATTATAACACATAATATAATATTAATTAACAATTTTATAACTAAGACTTCCTTTGTTCCTTTAGGCTCAACTGACGCAAACACAATTATGTGCTTATTGATAGATACTCTTGAATTAAGGACTGATGGTTTCCCAAATGCTAACTGCTGACACTCCTGATGTGTGAGAAAAGTCCACCTATATATAAAGACCCAGGCAGATCTCTTAATTAAATGTATTTTCAGTGTGTTACAACTAACATTCCTAAGAATTAGACAGGTATTACGTATTTCACTGATGTCCAGATTTTTTATCCTGAGGGAAATGGAGCAATAATCTTATTTTTTACATTTTCTTTCTTCTAGTAGTTCAACATTGAGGCAGATGGGCTGCTTTTTCATCTTCTTGATGTAGTGTCTAACGTAGTATCTATTAATGACTTTGATTTGTCTATTTGGAATGTACTCTGTATTTCTTTTTCACCTAACTATTGTTACTACACAAAAGTTTTGGCTTTGGTTTTGGTTTTGGTTTTCTTTTTTTCAATTTAACTGCTGCTGCCATTGGCCTATGTAAATTAAGTTGTCTTTCCATTCTGGGTAATTTTTGTTAACAGTTTCTTAAATGATGCCCAATATTGCTCATAGACACACTTTCTACTGGACTGAATTATATTTAGACCTAGAATCTTCTATTTATAAAGCTTTCCTGCATTGTGACCTTTAGTAAGCCAGCTAAGGTTGGTTTTTAAAAGTGCTGCCCAAATGTATACTTAAGTCTTTGAAAATCCATTGTTTAACCTCTACAAAGCTTCTATCTGTATGAAAAATGTAGAAGATGATAACATTAGAAGAAGTAATTTGAGGATTAAATACTGTGTATAAAATGCTTTCGTGATTAGTTATCATGTAAGTACAAAATATTAATATGCTATTTCTTAGCATTAATTTCAACTGTATTTATTTGCATGTGTATATGATATTTCCTTCTCCCACTGTAGGAAAATAAGTTTGCTGATATAAATGAAGACTAGAACTTCATCTGGATTGTTCCTGGATTTTAGCTCTTCAGACAGTTTCCCTCCACAATCATTCTCTGTGAGCCTGTGGCGGTGAGGTGAGGGACTGTAGAGCAAGCAGAATTTTAATGGTTATTCAGAATTAAAGCTTAGTAACATCAAGCGGGCAGGAGCTGCCAGGTCAGCCACATTTCTAAAACAGAACTTGAAAAAGATAAATTCAAAGTAGTGGAATTTAAGCATAGATGTATGTGCTTCAATTTGAAAGTAACTCAGGAACTGCCATACAGCCCAGGAACTAAGATGTCCAATTAGCTACTGCTGCAAAAATGATTCAGGATTCAGTGTGAGCACCCAAAAATGGTGGGTTTTTTTGATAATTATCAGAAACATCTTTGAAGTAATAAGCTCTTCATACTTTGCTCAATAGTAATGTGAGCTTTTTATATATTCTTTCTCATAAACCTTTATTAGTTTTTAACCTGTTCACGTATAGGCATGTTTATATGAAAGTATGATTAGACTTAGGGTTCAGCAGTAGTTTATCTGTCACCTTCATGTCCAGGTCAGAACTGTGTCATATATTCACATTCCACTGTAGGGAAGGTATGTATGTTTTGTTGCCTGGCATTAATTCCTTGCTATTTTGAAGCCTTCTGTTTGAGCTATGTGTTATTTTCAATAACTTTTATTTGTTATCTTTATTTTCAACTTGTTGGGAACTATCTCATAGTCCTTACATAGAACAACCCTGAAGACACACTCCGACATAACACTTGCAGGGATTTCAGAAAATTGTAGGTAGGATGTTCTAGAGAATGCCCTTGCAAGAAGGCAAAAGCATCAAAGACATAATTTTTCAGAGTGTATATGGTAAAAGATGCTACAATCACAAAGGTGCTGAAAATACCAAGGAACAGTGCTGCCCTCTGGTTTGTGGTTTGTTCACAGTTGTCTAGGGCAGTGTTGCTTTGTTATTTTGTTCTCTCTTCTTTAGTGGCAGCCCCTCTAGTCATCTGTATCTAATAAAAATCTAATTGAAATTTAATTAATCCAGGTAGGTTCCATTAGACAGATGAGATTAATCTCTTTGAATGCCATGAAATTAAAATAAATTACAATATTGTTCCTTTTATTCATAAAACTGATTTGATCCACAGTAAGTTTGTGTGATGCAAATGCAGTCAAAACCAGCTATGATATGAATACCTGTATATATGTGTATATATATATATATATATACACATACACTAAATGCACACATATGGACATGTACACACACACAGAGAACCGAAAGCAATAAAGAAAGAATTTTCCTGCAAATGGAACCATCTATCTAATGTATGGACAGGTAAAGGTGCCAACTAAGCAACATTATTTGTTTTCTTTTTTCTAACTTTTTTTTTTTTTTTTTTTTTTTCTGAGTTACATCCATTGGTTTTTAGAATGTAGGAATACTGGATGATGGAATAAGTCCATTCAGCTCAGTATACTATACCTAACACTGACAGAAAGCAGATTTTTGGGAAAGAGCTTATACTAGAGAAGTCATCTGGTCATAGTTTCTTCAAGTCTCTCCCAGCAATAATTTCTGACTAAAGGACTTCCTAAGCCAGAATTTCCTTAGTTGATCCTTATGCAAAAGCTGTTGTAGGCATTTGATCATTCTTGTCTGCTTTCTCTGAAATTATTCTGTGATTTCCATGATATTAATTTGAGCTTTTTGTGTTAGTTAAATGAATTTACAGTACCGTGTGGCATTAATGTTGGTTTTTGAAAACCAGTTAGAATGACTCTTTACCAATTTAGTAGATGGTCCTGACTGTAATGATAGAATAGAGATAAGTAGTCAGAGCTGTTTCAGTCCTTTACGCTGCTTAAACAGAGTCATAACCTCAGCAGGGTTTTGTTACACCCTGCCATAAGTCACAGGAGCTCTTGACTATCCGAAGCCAGAGCCAAAGCTGCACAAGGTTCAAAAGTGAGTTTAAAGCTAAACAGAAAGGTAAAGTCTGTCCCACTAGATCTGTTTTTGTAGTAACTCAGTTATATCATGAAACAGTGCTTCTTCATTACTGACTCTAGCTAACTGTGTTGGTGGTGATTTGCTGTTGTTGTTTTCACAAATTTGGGATCTAGGGAGTCTCACAAACAATCATATTTCCTATATCTCCTGCCTAAAGTCGGACATAATGGTATATACCCAGAAACTCCCTGGCTGATTTTTAGGAAACTGAATTCAAACTTTCACATAGGTCATCATCCACACAGAGAAGATAAAAGCTAGGGACCTCATTTTAATTTATATTCTTACACATTGGGAAGTTAAGCATTAGAATGTTGGTGACACTGCCTTTTTCATATTGGAGGTATTGTGAATGAGCACTTCTGAAATCTGTGCACTAAAAGAGTTTGCTAATGAACAGAAAGCTCATGTACTCACAACTTATCTCCAAGCTGTATCTCACAAGCTGACTCCAAGAAGTCTAGCATTATTTATAAGGAAACAAGATATAACATTCTTTACTTTGACTTCAGGATTTGCTGCCTTTTCATACTATGCTGCTATAGTTTCATGTGAAATTTTAGTATTATCATAGCAATATATTTTATACACAAATTTTAATTTTTCACCTTTTGTTCTGCAACTGCTCATCTCCTCTGTGGGCTGCTCGTATTTGAATAAGTTCCGCATTTGTTACTATTTTTCTGTAACTTAAGTATTTTAAAACAGTACTTTGAAGGACGGGAGGAATTACATTGCTAAACAAGTTTCTTTTCTATACCACTATACCTCTCATTAAAAACAACTAAAAACCACATGCAAAAATCTTGGATCAGCTCAGTGTTAAGTAAATTTAAAATTGAGAGTTGAGGAAAAAAAAAAGTCTAGGAAAAAAAAATTTTAAAGCTGTATTACCTGGGAAATCTTATAGAAGAAATCACAGCAAGGTAATACACTCAATTTTATATACACACACACACATATATATACACCAACATGACAGACACAAACCACAAACATTAGCTGTTAAAGCTAGAACTTTTAAAATACAGCTTTGTGGTATTTCATGAGCCAAGGTAAAAACAGAGTCCAAATGGACAGAAATATTAATCAGTGTATGTGCAGATGGGCCTGAGTCCAACCTGTAACATCAAACCAAAGCAAAGATATTACATAGCATTGCTGAAAACTCATCTTTTCCTAATGAATTTAAAATAAAGAGTTGTCCCTTAAAAGTGTTTAAATATTGAAAACACTGAATTATTAGGAGGAACATAGGGCATGAAAAAGCCCAAATTAAGCAAGTTTTTTTAAAGTCAGAATTATGATGTCATGATTGTTTCCTCAGAGCTCATATGAGATCCCTGATCTGGAATGGTTTTGACAGGAATTGTATTAGACAAGTCATCATTCATCTATTAGCAATTAGATAAAGTGACTGGAAGAACTTAGTTTAGGTTCTAGATGAAATGGATAAGATCTTAAATGTTTCCTAATGGAAACTGATTATACGCTGTAGCTCAATCTGATTAAAATATACTAGTGAGTGAAGGGGAAAATCCCAAATTTTTAAAGAGCTATACTATTTTCAGATTTTATATGTGTAAATGTATGCTCATATTAAATATGGAATAACCAAGTTTCTGTAATCCCTAGTTCGTCATTCATTATAAAGAAAGATGCTTTAGTTCAAATTACACTACATTTACCTCAAATTACACTGTGGGTAGTGAAGGAGTCAGGCACAAATTATTTTCCTGTACTACTTCCTTTTTGTTTGATTTGCGATTTACAACACTTCATCTCCCTGTACAGTACAGTTTCTGGGCCTCAATCTCCAATGTCTTTGCTCAAACGTAAGTAAATTCACAAAGGAGGAAGAAAGAAGGTATCAAATGAAGAAATAGCAGATAACACTACATACAGTTTATATTTACATAAAGTATATATATAGCCTATTATGTATATATATAAAATATATGTATAGTCTATAGTTACATATAAATACCTACTGAGAAAGCTCTTAAACAGAATCTCTTATTCTGTACTTGCCACAAGGCCAATATGGCCAGTAAAGCTAGGGCATTTGTCAGCTTCACCTTATCCTTGGAAACAATGTGAACCATAAGCTTTCTATTTAAAATCTACTTTATGTTATTCTCTGTCCTGAAATGTTCTTTTTGCTTCTATGCAGCTTCATGCTTTAATATATCATAATGTTTTGGTCATGTTGCACAAAGTATTTCCCTGTGCAGAAGAAATTTTTCAGCCTGTTCTATTGAAGCCTGTTTCATGTTATTCACATTCTTTTGCAGCAGTTATATATATATCCATTAAATTCAAGAAAGCCTGTTATCACCTCCTTCTTTTGGGGGGAGGGGGATCGGGGTGGTATAATATTCATTTATTTCAAGTTACTTTCATGAAGACATTTCTGTTAACTTCTCACTTGTCCTTACACTGAGTCAATAATCCACTGCAGCTCATCCGAATTCAAAACCAGAAGCAGTTCTTGCCTCAGGGGCTCTTATGGCCAGAGGCCCATGGGGTATTGGTTACAGCTTCCCATTGTTGTTAAATGAGAAAATGGTTCACCAAGTGTCTGGAGTCATGCAGGGTAGTTTGGAACAGGTTTCATTTTAGTTTGAAACTTCACCAGATGCGAATATCAGATAAATGTGGGGAAAAAAAAAAAAAAAAAAAAAAAAAAAGGTTTAAACAAGGTAGAGGACAGAGATTTTCCTTTGAGAGAGAACAATCTGCTGCTGTTAAAGGAAACTGCCTTTTCAAAATTGTATTTTTGTTGGTTCTGTCTCATTTATCTCTTTCACCAAACATCTTTGTTATAATAGACTGTTTTTGCATGCATGCCATGTATGGAGAGTGACTGACCACTATCACTGAATAAGTATTGCCACAGTGGTTTACCTTCTGGTTTTCTTGTATTCTGACTGTTTGGGCTGTACTAAGCAGGTAAGAAGTTCCTTACCTGGATTGATTTAAAAGAATAAATGACTATTTCCCAGGGAACTTCCCGCCACCCCTAGAGATCACAAATAGTTTGTGATATTTAGATATCTGTTGCTGTCACTATGGTGACTTGATGAGTTTTCTCACTTGACATTATAGGTCTTAAAGTAAGATTTAAAAACAAAAAAATCTCTTCTTCCCCTATTAGCTTCTACTGCTCAGTTTTTCAAAATAAATCTGTGTCCATAATATCTTAGTCTGTTTCAGCAGAAGATACTATTATGTAAGAATTTCTATCTTATGAACATATCTCTCTAAGTATGGTAATTCCATTCAATAACCTTATCATTTTCTTTGTCAATAAAATATTATTCCCTATACATTTTTTAGCATTTTTTCTAGACCAGTTTTAAAGGTGTGTTTTAGGTGTTCTGTCCATGCCACATATGCTTTTTGCTGAATAATGGAATTTATTTTCCTTCTGGTGTAGTAATTTTCTATCATATTACAACAAGAGATTGGAGGTTGATGTTATTGGAGTGATGAGTTTTCTTCCACTGCTTTACAAGACTGCTCTATAGCTGAATATGTTTCAAGGCTAGGAAATTACCTGTGTCTTGTAGTCCTCCTTTTATTGTATTTATGCCCCCTGGGATCAGCTGAAGTAATTTTTCTTGCTGCTTTATACTCACACTTTTCAAGGATTTTCCTCATTGACATAAATTAGCCAAGATATATAAAATTTATGTCTTTGGTTCTTTTCTCAAAGGTCAGATTGTTCAGCATCTTAGTTTGGGTTTTTCTTTTCTGAATTCTCCACATTTTGTAAACTCTAAGATGCCTAGAGCTCAGCATTATGGGGTTAAGCCACAACTCTGCCATTTAGGTAGGTCTTAATACATGTCTGATCTATGATGAATGCACCTCTGTTTGCACCTAAAATCACATCAAAGTTATTATTTTTGGTTTCCTTCTTGCTGGTATAGTGTTTGAAATATCATAGCTGACTTGTTATCACTCTTGCTTCAAGACTTTTTCAGCACTGCTGCTTTTCATATATTTCTGTGTGTTCAAAACCACTTTTTTCCTTACAGACACAGATTTGAACTTTTCCTGGTGGCCTCTTCCCTTTCTTCCTCCTTTTCTTCCACCTTTTCTTCTCCTTTTTCTTCACCCCATCTAGCCTCTCACTATTGAATAACTCTCCAAAAGAGGAAGAATAACAGTTTTTTTCAGCACAGTAACAGCATATATTGTGGAGTAAAGATAGACTACAAGTTTTTAAACGAGTCTGCTCCCAAACACCTTGTCTGTATTTGTATGTAATCTCCTAAGGCAAGCAAGCACAAAAATATTGCATTAAATTTTCCAGACCCAGATCCATAAAATAAAGCCTCCAAAACCTTAAGACTTGCTGACAGACTTATGTGCCTGTTACTTTTCTCTGAGAGGCAGAGTAGTTCACCTGAGTTTATCATCACATCTATATGAGTACACAGCACCAGGAGCACAAGAGTCTCATGGTGCAGGGCTGGACTTCAGGAGAATCTAACCACTTTTTTCACCTTTGACACAAGGAGAAGACCCTGGGCTTGGGTTTAGTAACCACTCACAAGTGCAACATGAAGTCTGTCTCAAGCATTTTTATAGAAGTGGATGTAACTTCTGTCTTGTCCCACATGGTTGATTACAAGGAAGGTGAATCTTTTTAATTCCCCAAGAGCCAGTGTGCCAGTCGAAGAGCAGGTCTCTGCTGGGCAGAGCTGCAGGTGGGCGAGTCAGGATAACGACTCAGAGGAACAATTGTGCTGGTGACTTTATTAATTGACCACTTTAGTGAATGAATGGAGACAATTTGTCAACAATTAACTGATAACTGTCCAGAGAATGAATAAAGGCACTTCATCAAGGAAACTATTTTCCTAATAATCCATCACTGATCAACTAATCACAATTCAATTAATACAAAATGTATATACATAAATATATGTAAGAAAGAGAGAGAGAGTATAAAGAGGAAGGAGAAAAGAGAGGAGAAGGGGATAGGAAAAGGGGAATCACCACACTTGGATCCCACGTTGTCGCAGAGTAGCCAGCTTGGTCTGTAGGTGGTGGGTCGACAAAGACACATGTAGGGTGTTGCCTTTACATAGTCTTTCTTACACTTGCACGATAGGTTGTTCCAGAAGTTTCTCATCTTCTCTGGCTTGTACGTGCACAGTTAGGCAATTTCTGTCTCTGGGCAACAACAGGAGGGAGTGGGACAGAAACAGCCCACCACCCCACCTCTGCAGAGCTTGCTTCACTTGTCTTCCACAGGGCATCCTACCTGAGTTGTTTGAGACATCCTCTTTATGAACAGTTTCTTGTTTATGAGCAATTTGTGACAACATCCTTGTGCACAAATTCAGATGAGGAGGGAGGAGATGGAGTAGGAGCTTCCTTCTCTCACCGCAAAGGCATTGCATCATCTTTTTCTTTACTTTCATTATGGGTTTTGGTTTTCTGTTTCAGGAGCTGAGTGTCAAAAAACTACCCACTGTAGTGCCAATTTGTAGATTCATAAATCTAACCTTATGTGCTGAAGTTATTTTTTAATCAGGCAGTCATCTTTCAAAAACTTTACCTGTGTTCAAGCACATCCTAGGGATCATTATCAGAAGTTTGACATGAGATCAGACTCACTGCTGCCTGTTGTGATGTCTTGCTGAATTATTTGTCATTTGTCTTTTATTGTTATTTATGTTGATACTCAATGAGGACACATCTGTCCTTGCTTCTACATTCTCTAGGAAGGTTTATGGCCTTATGTCACATACCTCTCTGGACACCCACTATAGTAAAACTTCAACTTTCTTCAACTTTTCATAGGATGTTCTTGGATATTAATTAAAAATATTCCTTTTTTGGATAGTTGTCTTCCTATTATTTGCATATTTATTTTATCACTATATTGCTATATTTTATATTGTTTCTTTTTGTATAAGATAAAGCCTAAAATGTGCAGGATGCTCCTTGAGCTTTTATGACATACTCCCACATATAGAAGCAACTTGCAGAAATGGTATCTAGATTTTTACAGATGATTGCATATGTACATATAAGTGTGTGTGCACTTATCTAGATAGTGTTTTTAATAGTAAAGCATGCCTTACAACTGTCAATAGTGTGATTTAGCACCTGTATGTAAAAATATATAAAGTGACAATCAGTTTGTATGCATTGTGGTAGCACTGTAAAATATATTATCCTCTTAGTGAAGTTTTACTCAATTTTCAAAACCAATTGTTAATTATTCAATGAAATCACTAACTGATTTAAGATTCTGTCTGTTTAGTGAGAAGATCTGCTATTATTTACATATACTTCCAAGAATCCTTTCTGTTTTCTTGAAAGTTTATTATACATGGATAATTTTGATTATCTGATTCCTGTCTAGGACTGTATATTTATTTCATTATTTTCACCTGCTGATAACCTTAATTGCCATTGACAATTTTGCCTCATTTCCTCTTCTATTCCTCATTTCCTACACAGGTTTTATTTTGCTTCAGATGTCTGAGCAATCCCTTTAGGAGTCACTACAAGATCAAGTATGATAAGCAGATGAGCTGTGATACTTTCTGATTAGAACCTTTGTTTGGTTTTGAATAGGAAAAAAAGAATAATAAAATGCAGACTGGTCAAGATTTCATCTCCAGTTCAGTTAATGACAGGTTTTGGCATTAACTTCTTAAAAGGACAAGAGACTTGTTTTCTTGGGTGGTCAAAGTATTCAGACTTTCATGGCTGATATCGCATGGCTGATAATGCATCACCTGGACTATCACCAGCTTTTTGATGGAAAAATTGATAATAGGTGAGGAGAAGGGTAGGCTTTTTACCTGAAAATTAACATTGGCAACTTCATACCAGGATGATTGGTAGCTTCATACAAGATTTCAAATGTGTTTCATCATAGTTGTCCATATCTGGAGTGCTGGTCCAGTTCTGGGCTTCCCAGTACTAGAGATACTGTTCTAAGGAGAGTCCAAGAAAGGGCCACAAAGAGGGTTAAGGGCATCTGTCCCATGAGGAAAGGCTGGGAGATGTGGGACTGTTCACACTGGAGAAGAAACAGGAGGATATTATCAATGTGAACAGATGCTTGAAAGGAGGGTGCTAAGGGATGAAGGCAGACTCTTTTCAGTGGTGTCCAGTGATGGGGAAAGAGGCAATGGCTACAAAATGAAACACAAAAAATTCTGTCTGAACATCAGGAATCAGTTTTTAACTGTGAGGGTGTCAGGATTTGAGTGAGTGGTCTTGGTGACCCATCTTGAGCAGGAGTGTTGGATCAGGCACCTTCCAAAGGTCCATTCCCACTCAGACCGTGTTTCTGTGATATGGTGATTATTTTTTGTCTTGCGTAAGATTATAGTCAAAGAGTCTGCCAAATTATTGGGGATGAGAATGGACAATTTCTGTTTTTGAATTTCATCTCTTTTTTTCTTATTCTGAGGTTCTTTGCATTCAGGGAACACTTCCAGCTGTCTTCTCTAAACTCCTAACTCTTATGACAGGAAGCAAGTTATGGTCATCAACATTTCCGAGTAGAGATAAGAGCTTTTCAGTGTTCAAAAAATCATTTACTAGGTTCATGATTTTAGCAGCTGTCTTTATTCATTTCCAAAAGAAATCAGAAAGGATTCAGAAATCTCAGAAGTCACCAATGTACAAAAGTACCACTGCTTAAACTTAATCTGTATTATAGTGTGGAGACAGCACACTCTGATAATTCCCTTTTTCTGTGGTTACCTGCTTACCTCTTTAAGAAGAGGTTTGCTGTCCCAGCTGTATAAGCTTACAATATTGATGAGATACCATGTTATATCAGTGCTTCTTCATTCTTACAGATAATTCTACCAATCTTTAATCAACCATTTCTCATACTTTCACACAAGAGAATGTACTAAGGAGAGCAGTGTGCACATCAGAATATGGAGATGTAGTGGTCATTGCATTTGAACTGTTTACCTACCTCCAATTTCTCACTACTTAGCAATAATCAGGTAATGAAAATAATGTGCTAATGGAAGCTCAATCGACAGAATTCTGATGGGTTGAGGGAAAATCCACATCATGATGAAAACATTATTAGTTGTAAATATGGGAGAAAATAATCTGATGGCTTGTCAATCAGAAGTTTAGCTGTGGCTGTGAGTCTGAAGTGTCTAAGTATAACATCAGTATCCTCAAGAATCCAGAGTGCAGTCTAAAGTAATCAGTCCTAAAAATCCATAGTGTTAGAGGCCAGCTTCATGAGTGTTCCCTGGTAATTCCATTTCCATACATTGTCAGTGATAGTATGGAGATTTACAAGGACTGTAGCTTAAACTTTTCATTGAGCACAACGTTTCTGAAGTTAGTGGCTTCCAGTAGAGAAAAAAACCCGTAATTTTACTTTAGTATTGCACAGAAATTTTGTTTGAAACAGTCTGGATTTTTTGTTTGTTTGCTTGCTTATGTTTTTTGTGTTGTTTTGATTCTTCATATGTAATTTCTAGGACTCAAATCTAGTAATTAATTACTTTCAACCTTTATGAAAATCTTAGGGATGTAAATATAAGCTGTAGAAAGAGTGGCTGTATATATGTGAAGTAGTAGTAGTATATGAATAGACATAGAATTTAAGAAAAAGTATGATTTAGTGTTTGGTATTTTTAACTTCTTTTCAAGTTCTGAAGGCATATTCTGGTCACTCTTGCACCTGTACTTGACAAATATAATAAATAAAGGCTTTATTTTAAATCCTTTCTCATGTCATGTGAGCAGCTGAGAATTTAATTTACACTGTTCTTGCTACGATTAGTTTCTACTTCAATAATTTTTAATACCATCTAAAATAACTATAGTAAAACCACTTTGCTAAAACACGTATGTTTAAATGATAAATTTAAAACAATGACTCAAAAGTTATGTAAATATTGCAGACTGTCAGTCTGGCATTATTATCATTTACTTCTAAAGTAGGCACCTACTCTAGAACATCTGATTAGTCTTCCTCAGTCAGGAATGGAGAGAAATGAGTTTCATCAGCGGATGACTCAAATATGCTTTTGTAGAATACGCTGAATTGTTCTCTGTAAGTGTTTACCCTGATTGACCATAAAGAGACAGTAGAGGACAAACTTAATCTAGCCTAAGATTGGTCTGAGAGTCATAAAACAAATCCTACATTTAATTAAGGCAAACTAAGAAACTGAATAATTCACAGAAATTGTTTTGAAGAATAGAATTCAGAAATATATTTTGACAAGCACCACTAAAGGGATTTAAGAGTAGCAATCAAAGATGAACAGAGCAGCACATATTTTCAGAAATTTTATTTAAAGTTCATATATTTTCTTAGGTTTGTGTATGTGTGAGGGTGTTTTTTTTTTGTTGATGGTGATGGTTTTGGAGTTGGGTTTTTTTTGTGTGTGTTTTGTTTGGGTTGTTTGTTTGTTTGTTTGTTTATTTGTTTTTATTTTAGCTAGTTTCTTGGCCTTTCAGAAACAGGAATATTTGGAAACATCTCCCATCCATGGAGTGTCATGCACTCCAGTCTCTCTTTCAGAATGCTCTTGATCTTTGTTATAGCTAACAACTCTATGAAATAACCTCGTTGTGTATTGTTCACATGTGAATTTCTCATTGTTGAATGCAATTGGTTTAGCCAGATTCCACCTTCTGGTGACAATCCATGTTTATATGGCAACATTTTTTTCATGGTCCCAGTAATATGTCACTGAATTTTACATGTCTGAACTCATTGTGAGTATATCTTGCTGTCTGTAAGATTCCTTCCTTCTTTCTGTCCTCTGTGGCTCTTTGAGGTTGTGGTGAACCATATAGTATTTTGGGGGTGAATCCTAGAGCAAGAGTTTCTAAACTGAATAGTTTATCAGTGTGGAACAAAGCAGAAGATATTGTTATGGAAGCTGAATAGTGCAATAAACGAGTCAGTTCTCTACCTGGACAGCTCTAGGAGGCGTGGTGGTGCAATTAAGAGTTTTTGTTGTATTTCTTGAGAGTACCCAGCAGGTGCTTCATATCTCTTCAGGATCTCATGTTCAGCAATTCCTAGAACTGGTTACACTGTAAGGCATCTCTGACTTCATGTTCTCTGCACTGTCCTATTATTTATACAGAAAATAATACTCCTTCCCAAAATTAAAGAAAACTTCCTTGGAGATCTTGGCATTTGCTGTTTACCATTCCAAGCAACTAGTTTACTTTATCATCACAACAAATTTTTGAATTACAGTCCCAAATACAGGTATTATTCAAATGATAATACTTTGATGTCTTTCAGCATCTATTTCTAACTATGACTTAATTTACCTTAACCTGGATTTTAATTCCTTATTCTTCAGTTAGCAACCTATTTTTTAAAGATATGTATCAGACAGCTGGTCCCATATATCCAACTAGTCTTTTTTCTGTCAACACAAATACGTATTTTCAACGTTCAGAGAATTATACCTGAGTAGGTACTATCTGGTTTATGACTGCAGTAGAAGTTGTAACACTACTTTGAAGTCACTTATTCTTGTGGACATTCACAGGTTGGGGTAATGGTGTAAGTATATAACATACCTCAAGCAAAAACCACAAAAAATATGTAAACTCTATTTATAGCTCAGTAGAAACACGTGTTAATAAAGAGGATGGAAAGTACAACCCTCAGCTTTACAACTGTGCTGTAGGTTAGCAATTTTCCTATGTATTTAAGATGAGAGATGAGGGATTCAAAATATATCCACAATGTGTTCATGAGTCTTGTCTTATTCTAACTGTTATTTCCAACTAGCCGATCTTGCAAATTAAAAATGTTAGTATCATAGAAATGGTAAAACTTTTGTAATGCAGAAGAAGAGATAAATTCCTTACATTTCTTGAAGAAAACCCAAATAAACTCTTACTTTTTCAGACCATAGATGATAATCCCTCCTTGGAGCTCAAGACCATGAACTCTGCTTCAGAATACAGGATGAGATGCAAAAAATGCCTTCTGAATTCAGTAAGCTGCTGGAGGTTGAAGAAGACTAGGAGCAGAGAAACATAGGTAGTGAGATTATTTGGAAAGCAAGATAAGGCCAGAAGGGGTTCCTGCAATGCCTGATCAGATCAAGGCATTGATGTTATCTGGCCATCTGCAGACCCTAATTCACAACAGACTTCATGGATTACCCTATATCAGTGGCTGCCTCCCTTCAAGGATGGGCCTTGTCAGGTCAGCTGCTTATGGTTTTCCCACAAAATTCTTCTGATTCCTTTTCCAAATTATCCATCAGTCCCATGACAGGGGTCAGAGAGTAGATAAAAGGTCCCTTCCAACCCATAACATTTCATGATTATGATTCTGTGAACTAGCCACTTGTTTTCCTCCACCACTTCACTAGCGTGTTCGCAAGCTCCTTGAGTTTCCAAGATCTCTGAGAGTTATGGCAAAAAATTTCTTCTCATTTAGTTGCTGTGCTACAAACAGATGAGGTAAAATACAAACAGATCAATAAAGTTCCCTCTGATATTATTTTAAACTTTGATTTCACAGTTCTCTCTTTTCCCAGATTAAATCTACCAGACTGTTAGATAGCATAAAAAGCTCATTTTCTTCCTCATGGTGGTTGGAAGGTCTTAGTTTTCTGTTCTCAGGTTTCTCCTTGTCTGTATTTATGAGCTTAGTAAAGCATTGTTTTGTTTAAGTCTTTTTTGTTGTCCACTCTACTTTAAGGAAATGAGAAATCATAACCATACCAAAAATACGTTATAAGCACAAGAAAACATCAAGAAATTGTCACAGTACAGTGAAGTGGCATACCATGGTCTCAGATGAGCAAACAGAGGTTGTTGCTTTTAAATAAATGCTTGCTTGAGCAAATCATAGAATAGTTTGTGTTGGAAGGGTCCTTAATGATCATCTAGTTCCAACCACTTCTGTCATGGGCAGGGACACCTTTCTCTGGATCAGATTGTGCAAAGGTTGGCCTTAAACACTTGCAGGGAGGGGGCATCCACAACCTCTCTGGGTAACCTCTTCCAGTGACTCACCACCCTCACAGTAAAGAATTTCTTCCTTACACCTAATATGAATCTACCTTCTTTTGGTTTAAAACCGTTACCCCTTGTCATATCACTACACTCCCTGTTGAAGTGTCCCTCCCCATCCTTACTGTAAGACCCCTTTAAGTACTGAAAGGCCACTATAAGGTATGCCCTGAGCCCTCTCTTCTCCAGGTTGAACTACCCCAACCCTTTCAGCCTGTCCTCATAAGGGAGGTGCTTAAGCCTCCTGATCATCTTCATGGCCCTCCTCTGGACTCACTCTAGCAGGTCCATGTCCTTCTTATACTGGGTGTCCCAGAGCTGAACACTACTCCAAGTGGAGTCTCATGAGAGCAGAGTAGAAGGTGAGAATCAGAAGGTGAGAACCTTGACCTGCTGGTTATGCTTCTCTTTATACAGAACAGGAGGCAATTGGCTTTCTGGGCTGCGGGCACACATTGCTTGCTCATAGTCAGTTTTCCATCCACAATTTATCCATCACAATCCTCATCCACAGGGTTGCTCTCAATCCACTCTTTGCCCAATTTATATTTGGGCTTGAGATTGCCCCAACTCACATGCAGGACCTGGCACTTGGCCTTGTTGAATTTCATGAGGTTCACATGGGCCCACTTCTCAAGCCTATCAAGGTCCCTCTGGATGGCTTCCCTTCCCCCTGGCATGTCAACCACACCACACAGCTTGGTGCTGTTGGCAAACTTGCTGAGGGTGCACTCAATCCCACTGTCCACGTCACCAACAAAGATGTTAAATACCATAAGTCCCAATATTGACCCATGAGAAACAGCACTCATCACTGCTCTCCATTTGGACATCGAGCCTCTGACCGTAACCATCCAGTTCATTTCTTATCCATTGAGTGGTTCATCCATCAAATCCATGCCTCTCCAGTTTAGAGACAAGGATGTCCTGTGGAACAGTGTCAAATGCTTTGCACAAGTCCAAGTAGATTCTGTCACTTGCTTTCCTTATCCACCAGTGCTGTAACCCCATCATAGAAGGCCACTAAATTTGTCGGAAACAATTTGCCCTTAGTGAAGTCATGTTGGCTGTCATCAATCACTTCCTTATATTCCATGTGTTCTAGCATAGTTTCCAGGAGGATCGTTCCATGATCTTGTCAGGCACAGAGGTGAAACTGACTGGCCTGTAGTTCCCTGGGTGCTCTTTATTTCCCTTTTTAAAAATAGAGGGTTTGTTTCCCATTTTCCAGTCATCAGTCTGCCACAACTTCTCAAATATGATGGATAGTGGCTTAGCCATTTGATCTGCCAGTTTGCTCAGGGCCTGCGGATGCATCTCATCAGGTCCCCTGGACTTGCACACCTTCAGGTTCTTTAGATGGTCTTGAACCTGACCTTCTCCTACAGTGACCAGTTCTTCATTCTTCCAGTCCCTGTCTTTGTCTTCTTCATCTTAGGTAGTGTGGTTGAAAGACTTGCTGGTGAAGACTCAGACAAAAAAATTGTTGATTTCTCAGCTTTCTTCATATCCTGGGTGACCAAGTCTCCCCTTTCTTTCCAGAAATGGCTCACATTTTCACTAGTCTTCCTTTCACCACCGACATACCTGTAAAAGGTGGTTTTGTTGCCCTTGATGTGTCTGGCCAGATTTAATTCTATCAGGGCTTTGGCCTTCCTATCCTGATCCCTGTCTGTCTGGACAGTTTCTCTGTATTCTTCCTACCTGTCACAGAATCACAGAATCATTCAGGTTGGAAAAGACCCTTGGCATCATCGAGTCCAGACATCAGCCCTACTCTACAAAGTTCTTCCCTACACCATATCCCCCAACATCTCATCCAAACGATCCTTGAACACATCTCCACCACCTCCCTGGACAGCCTGTTCCACTGTCTGACCACTCTTCCTGTGATTTTTTTTTCCCTAAACCTCCTGTTGCAGTTTAAAGCCATTCCCCCTTGTCCTGTCACTAATCACCTGTGAGAAGAACCAGCACCAACCTCTACAGTGTCCTTTCAGGTAGCTGTAGAGAGTGATGAGGTCTCCCCTCAGCCTTCTCCTCCTCAAACTAAACAGTCCCAGCTCCTTCAATCTCTCCTCATAGGATCTGTTCTCCAGCCCCTTCACCAGCTTCGTTTCCCTCCTCTGCACTCGCTCCAGCACCTCGAGATCTCTCTCATATTGAGGTGTCTAAAACTGGACACAATACTCCAGGTGTGGCCTCACCAGTGCAGAGTACAGGGGGACTGTCACCTCCCTGCTTCTGCTGGTCACACTATTTCTAATACAAGCTGTCCCGATCCAATATCAGGGGAGGTTTCAATACAATTCCAAGAGAGAGATTAAACCAAAATGAGGTCAAATGCCATATACCCAAACCAGATTTTTAATATTAAAAAAATGAAGAGGGATAGCAATAGGACAGAATGGAAAGAAAAGACAGAAATAAAGAGAGGATGTGGGATAGGGCTGCAAGAATAGTCACCACCATGGATCCAGCAGCGCCCCCTTGGTCCTCAGTCTTCAGTTCTTCGGTGGTGGGTGCACATGGATCTGGCTTTGATGGTGGATGCACACTGAGCAAAATTTTCTGCTGCCTTTTAAAGTGCAATATGTGTAATGATTAGCATGTCTGCTCAACTTTAGTTTTTTTTTCTCTGGTCCCACAGGTTTTGTTGCATCCTGCTTCTGGGCAGAAACGTCCCTTCTGGGCAGGCTTGTCTAAAGAGACCAGACAATGAAACGACAAGGAAGTGGGGGGGGGGGGGGGGGGG
>NW_020799095.1:92378694-92381877 GCF_003259725.1 Athene cunicularia
GACAGCGTCAATACACTCCCGCTTCTCTGGGCAGCATCCCCCGTACCAATTCACAGGCCGCAGCAGCTTCTCTGGGAGGTTTGCACAGACACAAGCAAACGTTGAGACAGTCATAGGACATTTCAGTCTCTCACAGAAGCCAGGATGCCGTTGGCTTTCTTGCCCACCCGGGCACACTGCTGGCTCATGTTCAGCTGCTTGTCAATGAGAACCCCCAGATCTTTCTCTCCCAGCCAGCTCCAGCCACACCTCCCCAAGCCTGTAGCCATGCAGGGGGTTGTTGTGGCCCAGGTGCAGGACCTGGCACTTGGCCTTGTTGAAGCTCATCCTGTTAACATTGGCTCACTGATCCAATCTATCCAAGTCTCTCTGTAGACTCTCCCTATCTTCATGCAGATCGACATTCCCACTTAACTTGGTGTCATCTGTCAATTTACTGATGATACAGTCTATGTCCTTATCAAGATTATCAGTAAAAATATTGAACAGAAATGGTCCCAACACCAACTGAGGAACACCACTTGTGACTGTCTGCCAGCTGGATTTATCTCCACTGACCACCACTCTCTGGGACCGTCCATCCAGCAAGTGCTTGACCCAGCAGACCGTTCACTCAACCAGGCCATGAGCAGCCAGTTTTCCTATAAGAATTCTATAGGGAACTGTCTCGAATGCTTTTCAGATGCCTAGGTAGACAATATCCACAGCTTTTCCCTTGTCCAATAGTTGGGTCATCTTGTCATAGAAGGAGATCAGGTTTGTCAGGCAGGACCTGCCTTTCATAAACCCATGCTGACCAGGCCTGATCCCCTGGCTGTCCATTATGTGACTTGTAATGGTACCCGAGATGACCTGCTCCATGCCATTCCCTAGCACCAAGGTCAGACTGACAGGTCTATAGTTTCCTGGATCCTCCTTTCTGCCTCTTGCTTCCCCACTTGGTACATTTCTTCTTGCATAACACAATCCAGAAAACTAGCCAGGCAAAAAAAAATATACCTCGCCATTACTAGAAGTCCTATAACTAACTAAATAATATGAGAACAAGAAACCTTACGTGGGTCAGCTACTTTGAGCAGACAGAACAATTGTATATTAAACCAGACATGATGTGTCATATATGAAAATATACGTAGCGTTTCTTACTGACCTTGCATTCTTGGATCCAGGGACTCTCCAGCAGTGTGGACAAATTCCAGCTGTACTTCTGCAGTGTTTGGGCTAGGAACTGTAAGCAGTTCCCAGCCCAGCTTCAGCAGTAGTTAAAGACATTGCATGTTTTCTAGTTAGAGAGCGTGGTCAGTCATGTGTAATTCTGGCTGATTGAACAGCAAATTAGTCATTCCTTTTTGCTGGCTGTCTGTTTGCTGGGGTTGTGTCATTTTACTACTGCTTCTCACACCTGATAAATATTTGCTAACGTCTTCACCTTGTCACTGTCATATGTTAAGCCCAATAAAAACAAGGGATGGCATCACTTGTGTAGGCAAGCTCACTTCCACTTTTAGGGAGCACCAGTGTTCCATTAACAGTTTCAGTACATCCCAGAGAGCTTATATTCTAGACACCATTTGTTATATCAGATACATTTCTGAAGACAGTAACAGATAGTTAAAAGTTCTCCATTACATGAATGCAATTTTCTTGTTCAAGGGCTAGTATATAAAAGGGACAGGGCAAGAGTTCATCATATCTTATATGATTCTTACATGCTTAGCCAGAATAACTACAGAAATACCTACAAGGCATTTGAGCATCTATTAGAATGACTGCTCCTGTGCATAGATACTAGAACCAGTCATACAACCCAGCTCCATCAGATCTTTGCTCTGATCAGATAAGCAGAATCTTAGTAAAAAGACTACCTGACAAAGTCAGGAAGACGAGTCTTAGTGCCACACAACAATATATGTGAGTAAAATGTGGATTTAGATAACCTGAACTAGACAGTTGAAAGATAACATGATGGCTATAGGAATGGTAGGTGCATATGAAATGATCATGGGCACATAGCAGTGCTGACACTTTCTTGGTTTGTAATCCCTTGTAAAAAACTTCTGTTAAAGCTGTCTAGAAAACAATATAACAGCGCTTTTTTTTTTTTTTTAAATTTTTTTCCCAAAGCAAAATAACATTAATTTGCCTCAGTTAGTAAGCAGAAAAAATGTTAGTAAGAAAAGAGAAAGGTTAAAACAATTACATTTTTTTCACCTCAGTCTTCCCTCAAACTTTTATTTTCCTGGAACAGTGCATTAGATTTGGTTCTTCTAAGAAAACTGAGTTGTGATCTGGAGGAGACAAAATACTCTCCTTCAGTCTCTGTTACCAGACATATCTATAATCTATACTGCAGTGCAGAGCAGAAGCTACCTATAATTTCTGTAGACACAAGGTGGCTTTGGTACTAGGAACTGTTTAGGTTGATTTAGGGTCATTTACAGACAGAAACAAGGTAAACAAACCCACAGGCAGTTCTGCAACATTTGATCTTGATTCTTCATAGGATCTGAGACAGCTTTTAATGTAATGCACAGATACATAAACTAATTGCCTGGGCATTTTGGTTGCTTTGAACCCATGTGCCTTGTAGAAACTGGTTGCTCCTCTGTGGCAGTTGTGTGTCAGGCAGTAGATATTAATAGTCACACCTCCTGATCGCAGGTGTCCTCTCCTCTCCCACCTCAATGTCAAAAATAACCAACCCTTCTGTGAGCTTGACTATTATCAAACAAGCAAATTCATTTCTTCTATGGGTACAGGATATTTTCCTAGATGGTATGTTATTGTTAATCTCAATTTAATTGTGCTGGAGGTCTTTTTGATTTAACTCCAGAAAGTCATACAAAATAATAGCCAGCAGGTAATACGAACATTAATTAAAAAACTAATATCAGTTACTCTCATTCTCCACATCAATGATATAATTTAAAAACATCATAAATGACTATAAACCCTCTGAGCATAGTAAGTGATCATGCATGGTTCTCTCATTTATTCCTCTGATCAGGAGTGAGAGCCATATGGCAAAAATTTATTATATTATTACTATTACTACCGCTGTTATTATTTATTTAAAAGTCTTGGGGGGGAAATAAATTTTATTTTGAAATTATTAAAATTCAGTATTATAATGAGATGTGAAGAAATCAGGCTTGTGGGGCTTTTTGGTTGTGGTTTGTTTGT
>NW_020799095.1:92381927-92406961 GCF_003259725.1 Athene cunicularia
CGTACCGTTCTTACTCTGAGGGGCTGGAATGATAAACTATTCCTGAAAAAATGTGTAACAGAGAAAGCAATACCCTATAGGTGCCTAGGACCAAAATATCCTGGTCTTTGATGAAGAAGCCCCAATCCTTGACTCTAATTGAGTACTAATATAGAAGGATTATATTGTCCAGAAAACCAAGGTAATTTTCCTCTTCTATAATTTATGTGCACATTCACATTGAAACTTTTGGGTTTTTTCAGGAGTGTCAACCTTATTTACAAGTTCAATACAGTCTTCAAGTCATAAATGTTTGTTCCTAGCCAATTCAGCATCCAGCAAAACTGTATTTGACATTCCAGGATGCTATCGATGGAAGATTTTCTTTGCTTGCTATTGATCCGAGAAGCCAATGGAAATTAATAAAGATCCTTGGATAAAAGTCCTTGGGGCTTAAAAAAAAGCGTGTTTTTTAAGATATGCTTTGTCACTTTATGTATATATAGTTTTGCTTCCATTTTCATCTAATGTCATTGTGTTTTACATAGGTTTTACCTCAATATCTGCTTTTCATCCAGGTATAGTAGAGATAATGCTTAAATCACAAGGAAAAATGGCAGATAAATTATTAGCAAGAACTACCCTTGTAGATGTTAGATGATGTCTAACTATATCTAAAACTTAATGTTCTGTTGTTTCCTTATTCTTCCTTTAATTGTTTACCTATAAATCCATTGTTATAACTAGCTAAGAAATGTAATCAAATTGATGCTCATTTTCTGACTTGTGAGTGCCTCCCTCTAGTACTAACATTTAGCCCTCAGCTATCAAGACTACACATTCATAGCCTAACTGGACCTGGCTGAGTATTTTTAACATTAGAAGATCTAATTGGTAGGTTTTATTAAATTTTCTTTCCACCTTTTGCACTTCCTCACTCACAGACGTTAGAACTGATCTTTAGTTTAAAAAAACAGAGATAAAGCGCACAATTGTAAAGCTTTTTACTAACAGTATTTGTGTGAATCCCTCCCATGTGGTGCTTTGAAAATGTAACCAGTGAAGCTGGTCAATTTTATTTTAAATATCCCCAATGTTGAATTTCATGTCCATTTACTGTAGAATAATGTTCTCTCCAACAGAGTTGAACAGAAGAGTGCTAATCTTTATTCATAAGGCCAATAAATTTGTTCAAAGCACACACCTGCTGAAGGCTCAAATGACTACGAATGAGGTGAATTGTGACTTTGTTTAGATATCCAGTGACAGTTATTCATGAAAAGAGGTACAAGCTTTTTGTTATTTTATCCAATCTTTTGATCTTTGATGAATTTTGTGATGTAGAATGTGAAATACAAAACAAATGGAACCACACATGGGTGACTTTATAATAATGTATGCCAACAAAAGAAATAAAGCAATAAAAATGTCCGTTAAGAATTTTGGCATTCTCATTTAAGTTCTACTTCGATCATGTTTAGAAGCTTATGTTAATTCCTCTGCAGAATGTAGTGAATAAAATAAAGAATTTAGACTTAATTATCTCAGGAGAGTGATTAATACACTCATTTGTGGTACATTAAAATAGTTTTATTTTACTTCAAACTGATTTTAGTTATATGAATTTGGAGTTACATCTTTTGATGTCTGTTCCATGGTATTTGAGCAGTACTAGACTCTTTATGCCTCTAGGTGTTTACAGTGGCAGTAACTGGCAAGAAGGGTGCCAATGTGCTTAGCATAACAACAAAGCAAAAAAAAGGACCCTGCAATTGTTTAAATCACTAGCTCCTTAAAAAAAAAAAAAAAAAAAAAAAAAAAAAAAAAAAAAAAAAAAAAGAAAAAAAGCATGTACAGCAAGAGATCTGTAGTGTCTTGATGATCTCCCCCCATAAGGGGGACAAATATAGTATGGTCAAGGAACCCAAAATCTTTGTTATTGAGTCAAGCATGAGAGTAGTTCTATAAAGAACACAACTCAGTTTTTCTCAGAATCATTAATCCTTACAAAACATACAGTAGAATAAGCATGTGATATCTGTGTTCACCCTTTATGTTTTGCTCTTAGTTTGCAGCTGAACAGAAAACATAAAAGGCTTGTATAAATGATTGATATGAATAATCATACTTGCTATTATGATTCTAAGTAATATTTACTCCTGTGGCAGTGTATTATCATCTCTGACTCCCTCCTTATATATATATTTACTCTCACCTCTGTTTGGAATCATCACTTGTGATGCAGATAGAAAATTCATAACAGATTATGAAGAACCTCAACCTTTCTGAAGAAAAACCCCTCTAATTTCACTAGCAGGGCAAAATTCAAAATGTGTTTCTTTGTTTTAGTTAATGAGGAACAATGGCGTCTCCCAAGAATGGATGTGGTCTATCAATGTGTTTTTTGAGAAATATTTATTATATGTCTTCAGGATTACAGAAACACCAAGGTTTCCACAGGCTCAATAAGATTTTTGGGGAAGGACGAGATTCTCATGAAGGTCCAAACTGACACAAGGATATAGGTATGACTTATTCTGTATTATCCTTCTATATTATCCTTCCTAGATTATCCTTTTACCAGCTCCTACAGTAGCTTTCTTCTAAGAAAGGATGTCTTGTTCATAGGTGCTTTTCTGCAGGACCAGTGGAATAGTGAAGAAGAGGGTATGAATAAGAAAACTGCAGTAAAAGAGAAGGTAGCCATTTATTTCTCAGCCTTTAAGCTGAAGCCAAGGAAAACAAGATTTTTTTGTAGCTCTTTCTGGTACTGAAACACACTTCCTATGTGTTGCTGAGAAAAACTATAATAATGCCTATACACAAGAGGGCTAATTAAGTCTGTCATTCCCTAACTTTTGAATGTTTGATTTTGCAACCTTAATGTTCTTTTAATGTCTTTTATATGCAATATACATCTATACAGTTTCCATTTATTATTAAAAATTGATAAAGCACTAGCTTTTAATGACATGCATGCTTAACTATGCATCCTTAATGTTCTTGATATAATTTTTAAATGGGATTCTGCATTCAGTAGTGTCATTCTTTAATCACCTAATATAAACAAGCATCCTCCCTTGTTTAATAAATTGCAAGAGTGGGTCATTAGACTCTAAAATATCTCCGACTGTAATTGCATTTTTTTCGGCCTAGGTATCAGGAATCATAACACTGACTGAATACTCAGTGTTATATATCAATTGCAGTTTATAGCCCTAGCAAAGTTGTGACTGCTTTGGTCAAAGTAATCGCATATCTTGCTGTTCATTGCAGGAATAGATCTGTTACTGTGTTAACACTTATGCACTGTCCTTGTGAAAGGAGATTTTAATTTTCCATGAATACAGTCCGTAAGGTGCAGATGGTACCAAATAAAACATAGTGAATTAGACTGATACTTTGATACTTGCAGGGTTAAAATATGGACAGACAAGCAATGAATAAGAATGAACACAACATAAGATTTTATGTGCTGTTTGAGGAGTATAAAATCTCCAGAGGTTCTCTGTTGCACAGCCATATGTTGTTTTCTCACTTAAGGCTTTTGAAAGTTTAAAAGATTAATAAGATTACTAATATTAAAGTCTAAGCCCAGAAACTTCTCTAGAATCTTAAGAGAAAGAAACAACAAACAAATATGGGAAAACGATAAGCTGAGGGGAGGGGGGGACACATCAAGCTTTGACTTAGCTTTGAAAATAGTTTAATTATTTGTCAATAGAATGGACTTATCTGCACTATTTTTTTCTACTTCATATTACTTTGAGATTTGTCTTGCTGAAATTTACTAAATAGTGAAATGAGTTAAAGAAATTAACAGCCTGGGTATTTTTACCTGTTCTGTAAAATGTGAAACAGTTAAAGGGACCATGAAGTCATAAGCCAAAATGTCTTGCGAAAGTGTTTTAACAAGCAAATATTTTTAAGAAGAACCAGTACCTCAGTTAAACTCCTCTTGTCTTTCGGTCCTGTATCATAGATATGGGCTGTATATAACATTCCTGGCCTCTTGGATTAGGAGCACATTTTAACAAAACCTGCAAAACCTGTACACTTTTCTCCCTTAAAGAAGTATTGTAAAATACCTGAAGGACTGAAGAAATCAATATATCAGCACAAATGCTCCTATAAGTATTAACCGCAATCAATATTACAATGCTAAGCTTTTCAGAAATTAAAGATCATTTTTAAAGATCATTATGGGGATGCTAGTATTCCATTCCCAGAGAAACTGGGGTAGTAGCCTGCTTTTTACTTCTTAGGGCTATTGTTTGTTTTCGGAGGAGAAATCTGGTTTTTTTTCGGTCATTTCCCCAGGCTAGCACAGCAACAAGTTGCCTCTGTGTCTGTCAGGTAATAAAGCTGCAGGTGGACTGGTTTGTCTTCCTTGGACATCACCTTAAGAGTGCCAACCTGAGTGCTCCCTTGCTTTGTGACAGTCTGATCGTATTCCCTTAACTCCCTACTTTCTCATATGATTAATGAGAAGCATGGGGAGATTATTTTATTTAATGAGACTCTAAAAGTGTTTTATACACATGGTCTAAAATTATTTGATTTACAGTGCCAGTTCTCCTCCCAAAACAGTTTAAAAAATAGACTCCATGAAGAAAGTTAAATCTTCATGTCTACTACTCTTCTTCACCAAGACTTCTGGTAGGAAACTTGTATAATTCAGTGGTAAGTGGAAACATTTTCTACTGACAAAAATTGTACACTATATATATACACACAGTATATAGAGAGTATACTGTTACTATTATTACTAATAATTGTATCTCAGATAATTGAGATGACTGTGTCATTCTATGTAAGCAACCAAAAACCAGTTTAATAGTAAAAACTATTAACACAGTAATATATATATGACAGGAAGGGCCCCAATTCTGAAATCTGCTCCATATGGGCAGATTATCATGCTAATAAAGTGGACTTTCATAGTATCCTTCACAAAGGAGGAGCATATAACTGATGTAGAAGAAAATTGCAGGACTGGAGACCAAAACTTTATTCTAAGTGATAGCCATGGCCTCAACAATTAAGTGGTAAACACATCTCAGCAGAATAAAAACCTTGCAACAAATGAATTACCTGGAAGGTCAACCTCTTTATATAAACCTTTTCATCACTGTAAGTAGATATATTTGTTAATATGTCATGCATACTTATGAATGTTTGGGGTTACTTTATTAGTCACTGACTATGACAGAACTTCTAGAATAAAGATTAAAACTTTCCCATTCCAGTTACCTTCTTTCAATGAATATTTGTGAAATATACAAAATATATTCAATAAAATATATACAATATATGCAATATGTGCAGTAAAAAACCCTGATTCATGGAAGCACAAACCAAACGAGCAGAGCTGAAGAAAATGGATTACATATTTATTGAGACCATAAAAAATAATTTCAGGTAGTTTTAATCAACATCACATGTGTGACAGTATTTTTTTTTTCTTTTACATATGTTGTACTTTTATTTTGTAGTGATAGAAAGTGTGTATGTGTGCATGGGAGGATTTATATACAATTTTTCATTTAAAGTCATATGGAGATTTAGTTAGGTAATTGTTCAGGACAAGAAAAAAGTAATTCTTGTTTCCACATAGTTTAGATTCCTGTGACTATCTTTACTCTGAAATAAATAGAATTGGTCAAGACATCTGAATATTGTATCTGACAATCATCTTTATCACTTTCAGTAAAAAGAATGAAAAATTTCTCAGTTATTTCTGAAGTTAAAGTATGTGTACATTTCTTCACATATCTATTATGATTTTTTTGTATAGAACGGAATGGATTGTTCACAGAGAAAAATATTACATCTATATAGTCCATATTATTAAAGCAAGAATATATTATTAATTTATTAATCAATGTTGACAGGTGAGTAACACATTTAGGTATCCAGGTGTGGGTTTTTTTGTTTGTTTTGGTTTGGTTTGGTTTGGTTTTTAATAATAAAATTACATAAATTAATATCAGAAATAATAAAAATCTTGGTGACAGTTCCTACAAATGGCAACATATTCTTTGGGTTTTATATACCAAAACGAAGACTAAATTAATAACATTAATAGTTTTATACAGAGTATAAAGTAATATTATTAATACAAAATAGTATTTAAAAAATACAGAATTCCTTCTCAGATTAGTGTTTTGTTAATAGGTGATAACTAATTTTTGCTAATAGGAAATTCCTCACACGTAAATCTATATTTTTACTTAGTAATCTTTAAAAGTTTTGGTTTTGTGGTCTCATTGAATAAGTAGTGTAGAGTTAAAATATTAAAAACATTGCATTATTGATTGTATTTAGTAATGATGATGCTAAATTCATGGAGACAAGCTGTTGGCATATTGAACAGTAGAGCTTTCGTCTCTTGAGGAACCTGAGAACTTAGTTGACAGAAACTTCATGAAAGTCAACAAGGAGAAGTGTGCAGTATTATACTTGGGGTGGAACAAGTGGTCCTGTGCATCCATATAGTCTGGAGACCACCCTGCTGGTCATGGTGGATTCTAAGCTATCCATTGCTAGAGGTTTTGATGGTTTTGCGAAGTAAAACAAAGAGTGACTTAATCAATTATTGGTGATACTGCTTTGATCTAGAACTTGGACTAAATGAGCTTCAGAGATCCTTTCCAAATATTACTGTAACATTAAGATCGTGAAATTTTCAGGGGGCAGGAGTAAGAGTGTGGAAGTAATTTCTAATCATACCATTGATTTTTTTATTTTATTTTTTTTTTTTTTTAATAGAAGACAGCTGAGTATTTTATCAATCATCCTGAATACAAAAGACAGTTTGAAGGTCTGTTAGAGTATTAGGAAATCTGGACAATTCCTATTTGTTATTATTAATTTATTCAAGCTACGTAAAACTCTGAAATTGCTTTAATTTAACATGGTATCAATATATTCTTAAAAGCGTACACTAGCTATGGCACTGTTAAACAGATACAAGTTAATAAAATACTGTGATAAATCCCTTTTCAGACTATTGTAGTCTGTAGACTTTGCATTGCGGCAGTTTATCGGCCAGCCATAAAGATATGAGAAATAAAATTTCTTAACTTTGTTACAAAAAGGCCACGTATGTAACAAAATTTTCTGAGTTAAGAGTTTTCTTAATATCTTTGAATTATGCAACAGGAAAGAGAACTTAAAATCAGGATGCTTAAATAACATGTTTGTGCTTTATCTAGCATTTAATATATTTATTTCACTTTTTAGTAGAACATGAAGTTAAATATGGTGCTGCATTCCAAAGACCGTATACGGAAGTGTACTTTGGGTTATATTAGTTAATTCTGGATTATTAAAGACTGATTTGAATTCATAGAATAATAGAATAGGGTTGGAAAAGACCTTTAAGATCATCGAGTCCAATTGTTAACCTAGAACTGCCAACTCCACAAGTAAACCATCTCCCTAAGTGCCACAGCGTCACATCTTTCAAATACCTCCAGGGATGGTGACAACCACTTCCCTGGGCAGCCTGTTCCAATGCACGATAACCCTTTTAGTGAAGAAATTGTTCCTCATATCGAACCTAAACCTCCCCTGACACAACTTGAGTCTCTTTCCTCTCATTCTATCGCTTGTTACTTGGCTGAAGAGACCAACTCCCACCTTGCTACAACCTCTTTTCAGGTAGTTGTAGGGGTGATAAAGTCTCCCCTCAGCCTCCTCTTCTCCAGACTAAACAATCCCAGTTCTCTCAGCTTCTCTTCTTAAGACTTGTGCTCTAGACTCTTCACCAGCTTCATTGCTCTTCTTTGGACACACTCCAGCACCTCAATGTCTTTCCTGTAGTGAAGGACCCAAAAGAGAACACAGAATTCCAGGTGTGGCCTCACCAGTGCCGAGTACAACGGGACAATGACTTCCCTAGTCCTGCTGGCCACACTTTTTCTGATCTAAGCCAGGATGCTATTGGCCTTCTTGGCCTCCTGGGCACACTGCCGGCTCATATTGAGTGAACTGTCACCCCCAGGTCCTTTTCTGTCATGTAGTCTTCCAGCCACTCTTCCCCAAGCCTGTAGAGTTGCATGGGTTACATGCAACCCAGGTGCAGGACCCAGCACTTAGCCTTGCTGAACCTCAGAAAAGTGGCCTCAGGCCATCAATCCAGCCTGTCCAGATACCTCTGTAGAGCCTTCCTACCCTCAAGTACCTCAACACTCCTGCCCAGCTTGATGTCCTGTCCTCTGTAAACCTACCAAGGGTGCACTCAGTCCTCTCCTCCAGACCCCTGATAAAGATATTCAACAGAACTGGCCCCAGTACTGAGCCCTGGGGAACACCACTTGGGACTGGCTGCCAACTGGATTTAACTCCGTACACCACAACTCTTTGACCCTGGCCATCCAGTGGGTTTATTTCCCAGTGAACAGTACGCCCATCCGAGCCATGAGCAGCCAGTTTCTCCAGGAGGATGCTGTGGGAGACGGTGTCAAAGGCTTTACAAAAGTCTAGGTAGAAAACATCAGAGCCTTTCCCCCACCCACTAAGTGCGTCACCCTGTCATAGAAGGAGATCACATTAGTCAAGCAGGACCTGACTTTCATAAACCCATGCTGATGGGGTCTGATCACCTGGTTGTCCTGTACATGGCACATCATGACACTCAAGACGATATGCTCCATAACTTCCCCAGCACTGAGGTCAGACTGACAGGCCTATAGTTCCCCAGATCCTGCTTCTGCCCTCCTTGTTGATGGAGTGTCACATTTGCAAATTTCTAGTCTACTGGGACCTCCCTGGTTAGCCAGGACTGCTGACAAATGATTGATAGTGGCTTGGTGAGCACTTCTGCCAGTTTCTTCTGTATCCTTGGGGGGAGCCTATTTGACCCCACAGACTTGTGTGTGTCTGAGTAGTGTAGCAGATTACTAGCCATTTCCTCTTTAATTATGGGGACTTCATCCTGCTCCCTGTCCTTGTCTTCCAACTTCTGTTTTGCTGTTTCAAGGTTGGTGTTAAAAAACATCTGTATCACTGTATTTTTTTTCCTCAATTTTCAAAAGTACTGCAATGCAGAGAAAAAGACAGATGTGTAATAAACTGAATTTCAAATTTCCATCAGTTTTGTGTCAAGGCAGACTAATTTTAAAGTATTATCTTTCAATCATTATATTTTTCAATTGGTTCATAGATACACCAGCAGTGTGAAAATGCCTGTGGGGATATTAACTTTATACTGTATATGAACCTTACTGTTAATTCTGTCTTAATATCAAGTAACTAAAGATTTGTGGCTTCTGATATTGTGTGTGCATCTATGTGCTCTGTTTTTTTTTTTTTTTTTTTTTTTTTTTTAAAAAAAAAAAAAGTAAAAATTGCTTCAATAAAGGGAAATACTGAGTGGTCAAATCCAAAGGACATTGCTGGGATTTATATTGTTTGCAGACTTGAATTAACTTTTTATTTAATGCATTTCTTTCTTTAAAATGTATTTATATTTAACACTGTCTCCTTAAATAACTGGAATAATGTTGGGAATTTGTCTTCAAAGCTGAAGTCTGTTAGACATTTTTCTTTACTGTAAAGACTGTCCTACCTGCTAGAAATAGGTCAAATAGGACTGAGGTTGTACAAACAAGGATTATTTCTCTTTACAACTTCTGAATTGAACTGTTATTGTTACCAACACCTCCCTTCTGCAACAGTGTTGTTGTCCGAGTGAAAAGGCTCTTTCTAGTGTTGTAGATCTGATGGGAAACATGAGGATTTTATTTTATTTTTTTTTTCTGAACCGATTTTACAAGTCTCAATTCAGCATTAAATTGATGAGCTCATGCTGTTATTGACAACTTTATTCTTACAGTTGCGCAGTACTCTCCTGCAATGATTGTTCTTTGACTATATTGGGGGGGGGGGCAGGATATAATTTGGCTTCTTAGTAATTATAAAGATGCATTTCTCATGTTACAGATGCACTTGAAATGTAACCTGGAAGCACACACACTGTCATGTGAAAATATTGTTTCTTGAGCTCCAGATTCATTATTATGCAGTCATTTCTCAACCTTGAGATTGTAATTATAACGTTACAAAGCTGTGTACACATAGTACCAACTGTTAACATTGTTGTAATTGACGTCCTCTGTTATTCAGGTGAGAAAGTACAGAAAAAAAAACACTTTTTTCCTTCTCCTAGTATCTGCTCCGGTGAATATTCAAAGGCTGTTGGATGCTTATTTCAAACTAGGGCAAACATTTCTACCGCTAGCAAACAATTAACTGGAAATTATCACTGAATAAAGAAGGCCATCTTATACCTTGGATATCACTAGAGCAACACAGATACAAAGGGCATAATTTGGGATGTAATGACTGAAAATCTGAAACACAGTGTTTAGTTCTCCAGTATATCACATAGTCATATTCATTAAGGTGACATGTCTAAATCTAAATGCTATTCAAACAACAAAGGCCTAGATTTCTACCCTTTCTTTATGGTGTCTGCCAAAGATACTACTTACTGAAGGGTGACTGGGCATTGTGTATGTGTAACTTGTCTGTCTTTTCTGTGATCCACTGTTTTGTAGTAATTTTTTTGATGAAGGACTGCTAATGCAAATGAAACATGACTGAGCCAGATGGATTCTGATCATCCCTCTTTGTTGGCTACTATACAAGTCTTATTTGCAGGTGTCTTTTCTCCTGCTTTCTTGTTCATAAATGTTGATGGCTGAAGATAGCCAGCAGGCCACTTGAATCACTTCATCTTCCCTTCTTCCTAGTGAGAGATTGAATTAGGTAGTTCACAGGTCCCTCAGAAGTAGGCTGTCATGAAGAGAACTTTGTGGTACTTTTTCTTTCTGGCTCCTTCCTTTCAAACTGAGATTTTTTTCCCAGTGAATTATTTAAACTGACACAAATTTATTTTTTTAAAGAAAGTAAAAATACTTCTGCTTATGTATCTGACCCATATTGCTCTTTTCTTCAAGATATGTGCTTTTGGCCACTTTCAGAGATGATGTACCAGGCTAGATGGACCCCTAGTCTGACCCAAAGCAGTTTTTCTAGTGTATGTACTAAAATGCAAGCAGCAGAGCCAGCCCTTCGAAAAAATAGTCAAAATAGATTTTATTTTAGACTAAAGTTTTACTTTTACTGCTACTACACAGACACAGTTTGCAACAAAATACTGAGTAAACTGCCTGGGCAGAAAACAATGTAGATTTAGTTTGGGAAAAATTATATGCACTGGGTTTCATGTCAAAGCCACATGAAATTTAGTAACTGTGGTTGTGGAGATTCTCACTAAGGTTTGGCCTCTGAATGATGAACTTACAGTACTAATTTTTGTGCAATATTAGGTTGTGTAATACAGCTTGAAATTGATAGAAAACACAAACTTTTCTACATTGGAAGTTTCTTTCATAGTCTGAGAGGGCTGTAAGCCCTGACCTTTTCCACAATCCAAGTGATTAAAAATTAGTAATATTCATTCAATTAACAAAAACTGAAACAGATTTATCAAAAAATACACATAAAATCAGTAGATTTTTGATCACTGTGAATTATGAGTTACCTCATTAGACTATGATTTGACATTTATTTAATGTGCTTTCTTGATATTAATTTAATTCTTACTTAGAAAAGGAACACCAACTTGAACAGTACTTTCCCTTCCTGAATGTACAGTGAAACTAAATACAAAGTTTATTTTCTGTGTTTCATACTGTTTTATTTTGAGTCTTTATGCCTTTGAAAATATCTTAATAAAAACAACTTCAAAAACAATAGAGAAGAATATTTGGTGAGGCTTCCTACTGACGTTTTTTAGTGTTTGTGAAAAATAGGTTTAAATGCATAACAGTAATATAGCTCCCATGACAGGACCTTCTTCCTCTTTTAGAGAGTGAAACTAACAAAAAACCAATTTCTATTTCAGTGTTTACTGTTTCAATAGGGTGAAAGTTCCTAGCTCTCATTCTGAGTGTAGGAGTTTGTATAATGGCTGAACATTAAAAAATTAAGTTTTAGAAATGCTGTTAATGTAGCTAATAGTTACTCATTATTTACGGTGCGCTTTTTTTTGTTGTGTTTTTTTTGTTTGTTTGTTTGTTTTTGTTTTTGTTTTTTTTTAGAAAATAATTCTGTACAAGCTAAGATCATAATGAACATAAGAAATTGTCCTGATGTAGTAGCTGCACCTCTGAGCTCTGTCAATAAGCAGTGAAAACATTATTACTATATACTTTCTATTTCATCTAGCAATAAAATAACTGAGGAAAAGCTGAGTTGTGAGGAAAAGTCACGGAGCATGTTTACTAGAGAATGTTGCTTGGCTGTTGGATCTTGTCTTGGTAGCTCAGCTCACACTGTAGTAATCTAACCAGAACCAACAGATCTTTTCAGTGACAACAGAAGGATAGGTTGGGGACATGAAGAGAAAAGTAATCTGTGTCAGCTGGGAGATATTTCACAGAACACTCTTGACATCTTTTTACAGACATAGCTGGCAAATCTCTAAAACATTTAACCTCTGGACAAATCCTTCATAAAAATTATTTGGTTTTCTAATTAAAAAAAATAATAATTTAAAAAAAAAAAAAGAGAGAGAGAAAGAGAAGCAAAAAACCTCAATAAACACCAGAAAGCTTGTAAATTTAAAACCAACAGAATTTTCTCAAGGAAAATGGAGGGCAATAAAGCTAATGAAAGGGCTGGAAGGCATGTTCTATGAGGAATGGCTGACTCTGTGTTTTGCTGGTTTGGAGAAAAGGAGACTGAGGGGAAACCTTATTGCTCTCTACAGCTTCCTGAGGGTAGGAAGTGAAGAGAGAGATACTGAGCTTTTTTTCCCAGGTATCAAGCAACAGGACATGTGGGAATGGTTCAAAGCTGCACCAGGAGAGGTTCAGACTTGTCATTAGGAAGCTTTTCTTTACTGAGAGGGTGATCAAACACTGGAACAGTCTTCATAGATGAGTGGTCAATGTCTCAAGTCTGTCAGTGTTTAAGAGGCATTTGGACAGTTTCATATAAAATATTTACATATAAACCAAGCAGCATAATTTTGTTTTGTCAAAACACATCTGTATTATTTGATCAACCTATATTCAGATATCCAGATCCCCTTTCTTGGATTCAGTATTCAGCACAATATCCTGTTCCTGACTTGGTGACCAAAACGGAGCTCAAACAAAAACAGTCTTTGTGTACTTTTGCTTTTCATCTAATGTGCCATTTCAGGTCAACTCTAAGTCAACAGAAGCAGCTAGGGTTCATTGGTATATAACTGACTATGTGATTCATTTGAATCCTTTCTCAGTCTCAGTTATTCCACTGTTTTAATATAGACTTGGTAAATCCATTGAACCACTGATTGTTTTATACAAAGTAGACCTCAGGTGCCACTCCTCTAAAAGTACAAACAAGGGCACCATCAAGATCATAGCAAGAATGTTGCAACAAATATGCATAGAGGATTAATAAGACATAACTGAAATTCTAAAGTTATGGGAAATCCTCCAGATGGCACAGCATTTTTCCTGTTCTTTCCCTTTACAGTAGAACATAGAGAGTTTGTGAACCATTTTGGAATCATATGCTGTACTTTATAGGCCAGTTTATAATCTCAAACCTCTTTTGCATAAAACTTTGGAGTTTATGGTTAATTATTTGGAAATGTATAAAAGTAAACTTTGTGTATTTGCTGGCTGAGTTGAGTACTATATCAAGAACACTTTGTATTTCCAATAAATATATTATCATATAGGCAATGCTTTTTTTTCATGTCAGAAAAATTTTTCTAATAGATGTTCTACTTTAACAAATCTCTGGATCGTTGTATTATAGATAATTGTAGGAATGATATTCAGTTTATTCCACTGTCTAAGCACTGTCTAAGCACTTGAAGAACCGTCAAGTCAAAATGTGAAAGATATTCTCCCATCTGTGGCATCTGAAAAAGCCAGAGGCAAGTTTCGACATAAGCTCACTGGGCAGTGATGCTGACAGGTTGAGAAATACCTTTGAGTCTACCAGGTAGTTTTACTCCTGACTGTTTTATCTTTTATTACTTAATCCTTTTCTGATTCTTGTTTTACTTTGGAAACTTTTCACACTCTTCCTCATTTTAGGAATAGTTTCTATGGATGTTTTCCTGATTTATGGAGGGAATCCTTTTATGCTCACGTCTTGCCTACATAAAGACTTATGTATTTTTCCAAGTTATAAACTGATGTGTGTTCCTCTGATATCCTAGCAAGTCTTTGAAAATCACAAGTAGTAGCTGAAGAGTTATTTTTCTGTAATATATATTACTTTCATGACAAAATAGAAAAAACATCCCAAACAAAAAAACACAGGCAGAAGTAGTATAAACTGGTGCTCATGTAAAGAGAAGGCAGAGACTATTTTGCACTTACTTTTCCTCAAATATATATATTTAAATATACATATAAATATATGTATGAAGATAATATGCAAATGTATCACAAATATTTTTATTCATCTGAGCCACTCATAAGCAATTAATATATCAGTCTGACTGCTCTGTGTCCTTTACAGTGTACCTAGTCAAAGTGTAACTCCTAGTGTATGCATCACTGCTTGACTGTAAACAAATTAATCAAGTATGTTTCTGTTATCCTTTTTACGACATTCTCTTAGATACAGAAATGAAATGAAAACATGCAAGAATGAGGTGCTTTGTAATTAACAACCATACTTTTGTTTGGTTTCAATATCTTATTCATCTCAAACACGAAAATACTTATACAATATTTAACAGTTTTTGAATTAGTTGACTTTGCAAGGCAAGGAAACCTCACCAAGTACTGCAGCAATACTTACCCAATGAAAGTATTGCATGACCTTTAGTATCATATTATTTCGCAGAAAAACATAAGAAAGCAATATGGAATTATCTTTATGACATGCCAATTATGGCTAATCAATCTGTATGTTTAATTGCTTAAAAAAGTAAAGTAATATCAAAAAGTCATTATTACTGAGATTGTGGATGATTAGTTGTACACACTAATTTATACACTAATTTTTTTTCAAAACACAGAAATGGTGAAAACCTTATTCACTGAAGTCAGCATCAAAAGTCTATGCTCTTTTAATTAGCTGGAATTTCATTGCAATTTTCTTTTTTCCCCTTTTCCTAAAATTACTTAACATCTATAAAAAATGCCTGCATCACTATTTACTTTTTAGCTTACTAAACATTCTCAGTTACTGTGCTTGTACTATTTATAATGCTTATGCTTAAATAAAAATACAACTGGTATTAAAGCCTTATTTATTTCTTTTTCTTAAACTAGTATCTCTCTGGTAATTTGTGTTTTTTTCTTTTATCTTGCTCATATTTGCATATAAAATGCACACAAACTTCAGCTTTTGCTGTAGTGTGAACACACACATATTTTATAATATATAATTAACCACTACATAAAATATTGATTACATGAACGCATTAGATAAGGAATTCTGCTGTATTTATTCATCAGACAGAACAAAATCTTGCAAAAGAAAGTGCCAAGGTGAATATTATAAAAATAAACAAACCACTTTTTAAAATTAAGCTTTTTTTTTTTTTTTTTTTTTTTTAAATATAAAATAACAGGAAAATACCTATTTTAACTGATATTAAAATAAAGGAAGAGAGACTTCCTTTTCTTTTCCTCTATTTTTTTCTTCTGCATTTTGTTTCGGTTTTTCCTTGAGTTTTGTTTCTTCCTTATACTCTTGGCATAATGACAAACATTTTAGTTTTAGATATATGTGATTGTTAGAACATCAATTCTATCTTTTTTTTTTTTTATTATTATTCATCTGCTGGATTTTACTAATTTATATATAAAATCTCACGAAGAAAGTATAGGACTCAAGTTTATTTCTGATTTATTAACACTAAGTAATGTTTCAGGACAATCATCATACATTTTCTTTTTATCAACCAACAATTATCAGGCACATATTCTGGGGTATAACACAGGATACCCTGTGTCTTCCCTCTTCTCTTCTCTGATTAAAAAAGTTGTGTGAACAGGCTTTTCAGGACTTCTGCTCTCCAGAAGTCTTAGCTCAGCCCCATCAGGCTCTAGACTGCCCTCCATAGTCCATGTATTTGTGAACTTTAACTTTGAAATTTCACTGCTCATATTAACACCTTGCGGTGATGACATGAAACTCAGAAGAGTGTCTGATGCACTACAGGGTCATGCTGCCGTGCAGAGGGGCCTCAACAGGCTGGAGAAATGGGTTGACAAGAGCTTTATGAAGTTCAACAAGGGCAAGTAAGGTGTCCTTCATCTGGGGAGGAACAACTCTATACACCAGTATATCCTGGGGAACACCTATCTGGAAAGCAGCTTTTCAGAAAAGGACCTGAGGGTCCTGGTGGGCACCAAGTTGAACTTGAGCTATCAGTGTGTACTCATGACAGAGAACAGTAAAGGTATCCTGGGCTGCCTTAGGAGCAGTGTTGCTAGCAGGCTGAGGGAGTTGATCCTTCCTCTCTACTTAGCACTGGTGAGGCCGTATCTGGAGTGCTGTGCCCAGTTTTGGGCTCCTCAGTATAAGGGGCACATGGATATGCTGTACAGAGTCCAATGTAAGGTCATAAAGATGATGAAGGGACTGGAGCAATAATCCTGTAAGGAAAGGCTGGGAGAGCTGAGATTGTTTAGGCTGGAGAACAGAAGACTCAAGGTAGATCTCCTCAATGTATACAGATATCTGAAAGGAGAGTGTAAAGAAGACCGAACCAGGCTGTGTTCAGTGATGCCAAATGACAGGACCAGAGGCAATGGGCACACATGAAAACACAGGGGGCTCCAGCTGAACATCAGGGAACACTTTTTTACTGTGAGGGTTGCAGAGACTTGGAGATACTCAAAATCCATCTGGACTTGGTCCTGGGCAGCTGGCTCTAAGTGACCCTGCTTGAGCACAGGAGTTGGTTTTGACTCAAAAAAACTTGTTTATTACTCTGAGTTTTATTTAAGGGGTGAATTCCTGTTCTAATCTACTCTGATCTCTGTGTGCCAGTGACCTCAAATTTACATTTTCAGGCAGGCAAATGTCTGTCTCAAATCACATACATTAATGGGCCTGTGTTGTGGGCAATTGTTCCTCCACCACCACGGTCTATGTCCAGTCTGCATGTCCATCCTTAGAATAATCTTTCAAATAACTTTATTAAGCTCCAAATGTTTAAAAAAAAAATCTTACTTGTTAACATTTCAAATAAAACTTTTCTTGTGATTATTAACAAGTTCTTAATTGTCATTTCTAACAATTATTTATCTTAAGAGTTTTCATGAGAAGAATATATTTCAATTAAATAACTGGAAAGAAGTATAAACATTTGAAAAAGATTTACTTTTTAGGACATAAAATGTTGCTTTTAATTTTCTTGATGAACTTTAGAAGACAACTGTTAGCTTACTAGAATTCTTATTTCTAAACTCTTAAATATCCTTGTTGAAATACTCATTAATATTCAAGTAACTTTTTCAACCCTGACAGGAGGTATACTCAATATTTAGTTTCTTTACAGTGTAGAGTAAAATACTAAAATAGCTGTCATCATTGTAATTAAATCTTTAATTTCTCTGTAAAACACCAACAAGAGAGAGAATTTCAGTCTGCCCTGAAATCATCTTCTACACAGGGCTATATCATGCTGATATTAAGCCAAATTACTGTTCGCACCATTTCACAGAAGACAAATGCTTGCTAATTGTGTTATTGTCATCTATTCATCTGTCCAAGTACAACTATTTTCATTCTCTTTCTTGTCATCCTGGTTTTCATCCAACTTTATAGGGTGACAAGTTTGTACAGACAACATCTTTTAAGGTATTCAAGTAACATGTGTTTAACAAAACATAGAAAAAAATCTGTAGTGATTTCAAGAAGAATCCATACTCTATAAACTTTGTTTACATATATAGAGAGATTTATACATATTACTTATGAAGGAAACTTCCTTCATGATATATTCAATAGCAGTTACTGAACAGCAGAAGTGGTTCCCATCCATAGCCCAATGCTGTATCTTCAGAAGACAAAAGAAAAGTGGAAAAAATATGTTTCCTCACTGTTTCTCACTTACAAGTTTTGAGTTGGTGTTTATTTGTCAGGAGGATCAAAGAACTGGAATATCAGAAAAGTAAATCAGTCAACATTTCTCGAAGAGTGCACAAGGGGAATAAGAGAATTAATATAATTCTGATCAGAGAAGAAAGATCAGAAAATGGCCAGGTTTTCTTATGACAGAAGAAAAGTAAGTTAGGAGGTCAATATCTTGTGGATGAAAGGTGGAAAGAGAGGAAGAATGATGGTATTACAAATGTATTTATTTTTCCTGGCAAATCCATGCACTGACATTTCTTTCGTTACTCCATGCTAGAATACCATTAGAGGTTCTGGCTCTTTCTGGTTGGTTTGCTTTAAGCGTGGTGTGAATGGCCAAAGACATGTGAAACTTTCTGGCATCTGAAATACAAAATCACAGTGACATTTGGGATGGCAAATGAAGTCCAACAGGTAGCAAAACATGTTTTCTAGAGTCCACAAGCCACAAAATCACCACCTTCTAAAGAATGTCCCTATTCACATATACATCCGCTATGAATAGAGATATATTTGAACACACACTAATGCACAGACAGACACATAAGGACTTCCTAGTTCTATGTTACTATCTAATGGAAGATGCCAAAGATCTTTTCAGGAAAGCATACATTATTTCATATGACCTTGTAAGAAAACAAAAATCTCAGTCTTTAAAATGAAAACCAGAAAACCTGCTTTCACTGTAGAGAGCAGAAGGGTGGTCAGAAAGAAGAGGCTGGAGAACAGTAAACAAATATTGTGCCAGTGCAAATCCAGCATTTTGAGAAGAGAGATAATGCTGTGGTCATTTTGTTCTTGCACAGAAATGAAGAAAAATATTCTTGTTACTGAATGTTGCCGACTGAATCACGTAGTTACAGCAACAGACATATGTCTTCTCAATGTGCTCAATATGCTCATTGATGAGCTCACTAATGCTTCTGGGTGTTTGGTGGACATCTTACATTGGTGTTTTTAAAATGACTGGGGAAATAAGTGTCCTTTGCACTTGTATTTCCCTATTACTGCTCCTCATACATCACAACTCTGAATTTAGATCTTGAGTGTCTGGATGAGTCAAATCCCTTCAGCAGGAGAATTCTAAGCAGAAAGCATCCACTTTATTGGCTTCCAGTCCACTGGGCCATTTATAACATATAGCACAGTTCACACCCTAGATTTTATCTGAACAGCAAACAAAAAGGCCTTGCAATTTGCAGGTTAGGACAAATGAGGAGGATCCTGTCTTCAAGTCTTGCTAAGCCAATGACTCACTGTGAAAAACTGGTAAATTGACTATGCGCTTAACCAAGGAAGAAAACTGAGTAATAAACAGCAAGAAATGGATTAAAGGTTTGGAGCTAAATTTCCTAAGTAAATAAAGGAGAATAAAATCAGCCATAAACTAGTCCTAGATGAGATCTCATTGTACCATCATAGAGCAGAATATCCTTAATTAATACTATGTTATCCTTACTAAAATGTGAAGAAAACAGCTCTAAATTTACTGAGTGCTTTTGAATCTCATTGATGACAAATGTCATGGTAATACTAGATTAAATTAGAGATAGTTTAGCTGTTTAAGGTAAAATTATCCTATCAAAGAACCATGTAATATAAAATCATAATTAATCCAGCTTTGCATTATTATTTCTTTGCATTGTAATTGTAATTTATTTATTTTAATAATATTTTCTTAACATTTTTGTTCCAGGACATCATTATCAAACTTTGACATTCTCTGTAATTAATTCAAATGCCATCAAAATTTTAAAATCATCTTTATAGACCCAAGAGAAGTCCACTGGCAATAAAAACAAATATTGGATGGCCTGATGAGAATGCTAAATGGTCATAACAGATATTGTGGCAGATGAAGCTCCCTCCACCAGTGAGTGGAAAGAGAAGACCCTTCTGCAAAGGGGAAATAGATTGAAAGGCTCTACTCAGCAATCTGCTGATTTCCTTTCTCCAGAATTCAGTCCAAGGAATATTGCTAGGAGAGGTCCTGTATCTGCAAATGGCTTCATCTCTAAGCATGTGTGTGAAAAGAATCACCAACGTGAGAAGGAAATATTTTCCAGACCTAGAACATATTTATTAGCTAAGAGTCAGTACAGTTTCAAAGGCATGTGGAGACATTTATTTCCATTGTAGCATGGATTCCATTTATTTTTCTGAAAATATTTTCAGCGTTTGTTTGGGTAGCACTGACTGTGTATTTGAATACTTAAAAGAGCATTCTTGGATCTTAGGCAGAATGTCCAACACAGCTGTCAAAACCTCCAGCCTTCCCTGACAATACCATACTGTGTGCATGAGTTTGCAATATAAAAAGCAGCAGCACTTTGTAATTTAATAATTTTGGTTTGCATTACAATTATCTAAGTAGTGGAATTTTCCATTGCTACTACTAGTAATAACAATAATAATACAAGGGTTACTGAGGAAATTATTTATAATATTTGACTATTTAATTTCTCTTTTTCACTTTTTTTTTTTTTTTTCATTTTAGTCACATTAATTACGGAATTGCCTCTTGAGCAGCAGAATTTAGACTTTCTTTCTTGCCTCAGAACATTGTTTACAAACGAAAACGCACATTATCTTTTAGCTTCATCTACATTTTCAAGGCAGGTTAAAATGGTGTTTCTGAATGAAAAATTGAGAGCTGCTAAGTTGTCTGATACACTGGCCAGAGGCAAAGCCTGTGAAAGATGTGATTATATGCACACCTTCAGGTATATTACCGATGCACTTGAGATAGGGACAATTTAGATGTTGGCCTAATAGGTACTGATAAAGGTGCATGTTCTAGGTAGTACCAGAATAATGAGGAGGCCTGATTTAAAAAGTAATAATAAAACAAAATTAAGCCAAGATGGCATTAAAGAATGCTGGAAGCTAGCATTTACATGTTGATTAAATGACAGTACTTCACCTTCTTGCCCTTGTTTTTCATTCCTTGCCATCTATCACTTGAAAGATTTTTCCATTAAATGACAGCTGAATCTTCTTCAGTATGATGAGACTGATTATGCAGGACAGAAGTCAAGATTTAATCAGTAGCACAGAAGGCACCTATTTTTGTGGAAAGCAGGGACAAGACATGGGGCCTCCCAGCCCCTCAGGGTGCATCTCCACTGCCTGCTGAGTGCATCCCCATGGCCAGACTCATCTGCTACATAAACTCTGAGCCTCCAAGCACTGCCTCATGTGAGGCTAATGTGGGTCCTCTGAAGCCCCAAGGGCCCTGAGTGTTTGAGCATGTCATTGGGCATAGCTTTCTAGATTCATTTTTATACCCATATTTTCTCTATAAGAGCTTTATTTTATTTATTAATAACCTAAACTGTTCATTCTTGGGTTTAATTTTTTCTAAATGTTATTGTTCCACCATTTGTTTAAATTTTTACATAATGCCTACATATAATTAATATAGGTAGTTACATATTAATAAACATAAATAAATAGAATCTCAACTAAATATATTAATTGCTCTTATTAGCTAATTAACAATAACATCTATGTTGGTTAGTGTTCTCCTGTGCATTGCTGGATATGAGAAATGCAATGATTGGGTTATTGTGATGTGACTCTGTTTTCACCAGCAGGATGCCTTTGTCATTACTCAGTCTTTTGGCTTTCAGCTGTTTTCACTGTTAAAGGAGTATTCTGCTCCATTAGCTGATTAGAGTGCTCCTTGTCTTTTGGGTCTTTCTAGGCCGTTTTTTATTTTTGTGACAGCTTCTGACCTTTGATATGATATACTGGTCCTTCCCTATTGGGAAGACTTCCCATTAGTTCTTCCTACTGTTGGCCTCGTTTGCAGCCTGCCAAATGGGACACTTCTGCCTTGTAAGTTGGAAAAACTGACAGGAGCTGCTGCAACCATGTCTTCATGAGGGTACCCACAAATTTGCTTAAACTGGCAAATTCTCTCATGCGGATACAGCTTCTGTATCACACATATTTTTAAAGCCCAGTGTAACAATAAACAGATCTCAGATAAGTGAACTGCTTTTCTTCCTGCTTGGCAGTTTTAGTGTGGTTACTTCATAGTTATAAATGATTAGATGACACTAGAGCTGTGTGTGATAGCGACAAGTCTGTGTCTGAATGAGTGATGTATGGAAATCAAACATGGCTGAAAAATACATTGCCTTCTGTGTACGTTTATTGGTTCTCCCTCCCTCTCTCTCCCTCTCTGTCTTACCTGTCTTCTTTGTCTTTATTTGTCCCTCATCAGCGTCTGCTGACGGTTATATACCCCCAGCCTGATTCCTAATTGCTATGAAAAGAGCAAGTGGGAGGCAACTGAAGTGATAGAGGAAGAAGGGAGACTCATTTATTTTGTGTAAAACTGACTCAGCATTTGGTGGGGAAGAGGCCATGTTATTAAACGACTGAGTCATGAGTACATGCGTGTGCTCTCTCAAGGGCTTTAGGCTCCATTGGTGATTGATGGATTTGGAGTTTGTCTGAAGCCTTCTTGTACTTCTCAGGTGCAAAGTCATCATAACATCCTCATCTCTCTCCAGTTCTTCCCACTGGCAGTGTTCTGACTCACCAGGCAGTGCAAATCGCCTCAAGTAGCAGCTCACAGGACACACAGTAAATTTAAACTGTAATTAGGTCACAAGTGAAAACTCAGTTTGGACCCTAATGGACATTTGCCTGTGTCCATAAAACATTTGTAGGATTTGGAACCAGTGGGCTAATTCTGATGAACTGACTGGAGCTGGGGTTACAAGGCCGCAGCCAGAGATAGTGCACTTGCAGTTATGCAGATAAGCCTGTACTTCATCTTCCCAAATGATGCCTGGAGGCTGCCAGAATAGTCATTCCTTCACTTTTATGAGCAGTGAATTTACATTAAAGGCATTTAAATAAAGGCTGTAGAGTATGCTTAAAATATGTTGTTCCAATTTGGGACTTTATTATGGTGTTGTGGCATGGAGAAGTGACCCCATGCATGATTGAGCTGAGGTGCCAACCTGCCCTAGAGCTCTGTTAATAAGGATTGGTGAGTCTGGAGGCAGCAATGTTGGCAAGAATGCTGATGAGCCTCGTTAGCAGTGTGCAGCTCGTTTCCTTCAGAGAAGGGTAGACGAGCCTGTGGGGGAGAGCTGGTAGTGAAGCCAGTCAAAGAGCTCTGCATCGGATAATTTATTTGGCTAGCTCAGTCCACCATTGTAAACAAGTCTTGCTTTCTGTGAATATACTCATTAGTCACCTATTTCTGGATACATACATTACATGGACAAATCAGAGCCAATGTTGTATCCACACTCTTCTCTGTAAGTTTGCGCACAGGAATCTGTTCCTTAACAGACATTATTGGCACCACTAAAAGGGATATAAGTCATACTTACACTTTTGAAGATTCCTGCTGTGGATGAGCTACAATATTGAAACTTCTTGTTACAGCAGTCATGTCAGTCCTGCAATGGTCCTGCTGCTCCTCCACCCTGTGAGCAGACACGTGTGCCTGCATTTACTACTGTCTGTACTTGCAGCAGTGAAACGAGTGTAAAGTGCATTTGGGAAGAATGTATTCACATATTTAAATCTCTGTCTTTAGCTGAGAGTCCACATGAGCAGAAGTCAGCTGTCACGATTAGGAAAATACAGGCAGCCTGCTGTTTCCTAAAGGCTCCTCAGATACAGGTTGGAAATAGCAGTGAGCTGGATCAGCAGCTTTGGATAGGGGTAGTCCAATCCTGGTGACAGCTTTTTCCCAGCAGCCTTGCTTTTGCCTTCAGTCACTCTACTGGACCACTTCCATCCTGAGGAGGGGAGAATTACCTCCTGGTTCAGTAAATTGTCCTGGGGGATTTAAAGTCTGGGTGCTCCAAATCTAGACTTCACAAATACAGGAAATATCTGAACAAATTCACAGGAGAAGAGGAGTTTGAACACTCTCATATGAAAGAGTCCATCTCTATGGATTATTTTTTTTTTTTTTAGGAGTCTTAGGCAAATTTTAAAGTGACCTGAATAGTTCTGTGTAAATAGCTAGTGTCTTAATATGGTTGATGAATTAAAAGAAATGGAACAAAAATATATGGGTGTAGAATTAAATATTTCATTTCTACTTCCCTTTCTGCACTTTCTTCAATGCAGTGGGAACATATTTTCTTTCAAAACATTCCAAACGGAAAGCCCTGAAAGTGTGTCATAAAAACGAATAGGTTGGCACATACACATATTTTTCTGAAACAATTCTCCATGTACAGAGCAATACAATATGCTAACCCAAGTCTATGTAATTCTTAGAAAAAGAACTTTAGATTAAAACCTACTATTTTCACCTGAAATTTTTGCACCTTAATTCTGACCTCTCAGTAGCTTCATGTTCCCTTTTACTTTTCTCCCATAATAGCTGGTACCAATTATGCTAAGTAGGGAGAGCTTGTGAGTGGCCTCCCTTTCATGGGCTGTGGGTTTTATATATATTCTGGTTACATAGGCACAAGGTAGATGTATCTGACCAAGGAGAGGCAGACTACTAAATGTATTCTATTAGTGATGGAGAAAACTATAAAAGGGATAAGAAGCTAATATTTCAGTGCAAAACCAGTCTGAAATTGCATCTTCAACATGACTTTTGGACCAGCTCTACTTACAACATGCTAGAGTAGTTTTTTTTAGAAACAACAACAAACTCTGTAAACCAGCATACAGCCTTACAGATCTCCTACTGGACATGTCTGTAAAACTGGACCTGGTTGCTCATTTATTAGTCTCTATTTCTCAAACTTTTTAAAAAAAGAGCGCATTTTAGCAGTGTCCATTTAATTGGGGCTCCTCTCTCATCATTTCGACAAATTGTCGAAAGCAGCAATTTCAGGCAGAGGTCTTTCCAACAGAAGAGCGATTACTAGTTAGCCTACAAGTTGTTTTTATTTTATATTTGTATGTGTATCCTCATTAATTTGAATAACTTCCCC